>NC_072738.1:42893609-43134237 GCF_026930045.1 Uloborus diversus
CTTGTAAACCGGATGCTTGCCATTCCATACAATCCGTGGTCAGACAGTTGATCCTTATAATAAAACTACCTCTGTTACAGCCAGCAGTAACATAAACAGACTAAGGCCATTACAAAAATATCACGTTATGGCCATCACGAAATTTTCTTCTTCTGGCTCTGGGGTACAGAAATGAATCGAAACCAGAGGAAATAGTTCTCTGTTTAACGACGCTCTATTTAACGACTTTCTCTATTTAACGACGGCTTTTCACGGTCCCAGATGGTCCACTGTAGTGTTAAAAGCATTGAGGACGCTTTCTACTCAAGGATGATTTTTTGTGGTCCCTTGAAAGTCGTTGAACAGAGATCCAACTGTATTTTGAATGAGGAATAAATACTTGAATAACATTTACACATATACTGTTCATTGGCTACGACTTTTTTTTAGAAACTCTTTTTTGGTTTTAATTTTAATGTAAAATCTTCACAATCTAATCCGATCAAATGAGAGTAATTTTTCTAAATAATCCTTTACAGTTAATTATTTTTAGACTCTTTTTGTCATTTGTAATCAAATTTATCTTTTTCCCGGACGTGAAGTTGACCGGCCGGGACACCTGAATTCTGTCTGAAAACCCGGACTGTCCGGGTTAAACCAAAAAGTGTGGCAATCCTGAACCCTTGAAAAAGGACAGGTCGATTTATCCGATATTTAGGTTCCAAGACAGCTTTGGATCTACCTTGTTTCTAGTATTTATAAATAAGTTATAATATTTGCTGGCTGCTATGTCGTAAAACGATTGATGATGAGCCACTTAAGGTGAATCTATAAAGATAACTTAGTTTACAAATTCATCAAAAATGTATCGGGAAATGTGAACTGTAATGAACCTCATTTTCACACCTCATTTGTTTTTAATTTGTATTAATCAAATCTTCTCCATTTACAGAATAAAATAATCAAACATTATTTAGGTAACACATCTAAAGCTTGGGCACCAGTTTTCTGCAACGAGGCTTTTGTACAAATACAAATTTTGTCCCCCGGCAATTTCGGAACCAAACTGTTGGATGAGTCAGCCTTACCTGAATCGATTATTTCAGAAAGGGTACAAGTCCAACTATTGCAACTTTCCAGGAATCTGTAAAAAGTGATTATTTCATTCAGCAATAAACTAAATTCTACGAAAATTTTTATGACTAATCTAGCTACAAGTAGGATCGTTACCTCACCTTAAATTACGTTTCATTTCGTCACTGAAATTAATTAATTATTTTTTTCTTTTAATTTGGACTTACGCGCTTTCTGCAATAAATATCCTGAAAGACTAGTTTCGAGTGATGAAAATGTAAGTCAAATAAAACAGATGTTTCAAAATGATTTTGATAAAAAGAAATAATAATATAACAAAATGACAAAAATATCTTAAGAAAATACATTGTGTATTTTCCTCTTTCTCTCGTCTTGTTTTAGTGAAGACGATGATGAAAAGGGTCTGATGTTAAAAAAAAAAAAAGTTAAAGTAAAAAAACTAACAGAGACAAAAAGCAAAAGTTTTACATGTGTGTATAAAACTATATTCATATTCATCAAATACATCCTCCATGGAACTCTTTTTTCCTATTTTTCTTTTGTGTACCAAGTTCGATGTAGGGGAGACCGGGGCAAGATGACTATGCTAACAATTTTCGCGATTTATTAATTTATTTTTAAGGATAGTAAAATTAATTTTACATCATCTGTTAGAGTAGTTCTTTGTAGTATTAAATATATTACCATTTAATTTTTCAAATAAAAATAACGAAGGATATTTTTATTTTTTCATAACCTTAACAAATCGTCATCTTTCCCCAGTACTGGGGCAAGATGACTTAGATCTAGGGGCAAGATGACAGCGTTGAAAAAGGTTGAACATATTTTATGTTTTCAATATGTTACTTAGTTTTACAAATGATAACTGTGTTTTTACATCTTACTAAGTATCAAATTAAGCGTAATGCATTGTAGCGTAATGTTCACGTGTTAAGTTGTGCAGCTAACAAGAGACACATATAAAAATACCATTTTCATGATTAAAACATTCCTCATGCCCCCACTCTTGGCTTTTACAGCTCTGGATCCATTATTCTGTTGGAGGGTCACAAAATTCCACTTTCCAAGCAAGGCATCTTAGAACACTATTCTTTTAATCTGATGCAACTACATTGCTTGGCATGAATACGGGCCCACAGTAATAGACTTGGGCCTACAGGAACTTGGTCTGAGTTTTTTTTTCTTTTTAATCCCTTTTTAGCTTCACGAGCTTATTTTCCCTGATTTTTTAAATAATTCTTTTTTTTTCTTCCGCTTTTCTCCTTGTTCTGACATTTCTTTGATGGGTGTGCTTGTAAGAATGTTTGAGCTTCAGTTTTTGTTTTCTCGCATTGTGTTGCTTTAGGCAACGCATTGAAATCAAAAACACTAACATTCTTCTTTGGTGTATAGGAATCAGCATTTGCCATGACTTCTACTTCGTCTGGAGGGTTTATATGTTAGTTTTCTGCTCTTAAGGTCTGAAGATTAGCACTATTATTCTCAGTTTCAGAACCAATAACGTCATAGTCCGCTAAAAACAAGAAAATTATGAAACTCGATACCTCATTCTTTAAACCCTTTATCGGCATTTCCAACTGTAGCTGCTTTGAAGTAAGCTATGCTCAAAAGCTCACCAATATTTTTTTCTGTGATAGTTTGTTCTTGATGAGTGGCCATAAGGTTGTCACATGCTTATCTATAGTAGGTTTTTAATGGGCAGAAAAATGACGCATCAGGAGCTAGAGACGATGTGATGTGTGAAATGGCAACCCAACCATGATAATGTTTTTTCACTGCAATATAAGATAGTCTGCAAAGCTATGTGAGATTTATGATTGTCAATAATCAACAGAGCAGGAGATTCTTTGCTTGGTTTAATTCATTTAACTAGTCATTTGGTCAACTAGTTTATAAATAGCCCCTGGTCACCCGCTTTCGAACGATACCTCCCTTGATTCAATACGTCCTTTAGCCCCAGAGGAGAAGCGCAAGGTCGCCTGGACAAGCACACAGAGTTTACAGGAATTTAATAAAGTGGACAACATAGTTAGTTTAATAAATTCTGAAGCACGGGCAATAGGCAAGCTCGTCATCTTGCCTCGCGTTGCTGCCCCCCATCTTGCCCCAGACTCCCTGTTTGAACGGATTTTTCATCATTGCCATAAAAAAAGGCGATTAATTGACATTTATTCGTGGTAATAGGTAGTATTTAAACTAAGTTACTCATAAATATTCAAGAGACACGATATATCCTATATGTATATGCAGCAGAGCTTATTTACACATGCATAAAAGTTATACCGTGGCAACGGTAAGCAATCAGAGCTTCAGAACTAACACAAATATGGCGATTTCAGCGTCTCTATACTATTGCTGAACGAACAGCGGATAGGAGAGCCAGTAGCATGCAGTTGATGCAGTTACCTAGATTAAAACGGAAAAATTAAGGCATTCGTCATCTTGCCCGGCTCGTCATCTTGCCCCGGTCTCCCCTACATATTAGTATAACTATGTTAAAAATTGCACTAAATAATCACCTTGATATTTGTTATTATTTACTTCCAACAATATTAAAATTTTCCCGTTATACTCAATATTGACAAAGATAGTTCAGCTGATAAGCGTTACTTTGTCATTCTCTTGAAAACCGTCAATAAAATAGCTAGTTTCAAACCGTTCCTCTGATGTTCTATCGAATATTTAAGCATCATGAATGTTAATAATTGAAAACATTTATCGCAAACTGGAATCTTTTTCCAAAATCTCAATTTGGGAGAAGGGCACCTGTTTTAGCCGTTACAGATTTCATTGTTTTCAACGGATATGACGGTGAATCTTGATGTAATTTCACTTAAAAGAGATTGGATTGGTAATAATCTGTCATATTTGTTTAACATTCTCTTTACTGTCCCGAAATCCCGGTGACAAAGGACAAACGAATGTCCTCTCAGAGGAAAGTCATCAGCAATCTTCTTAAATTTCTTCAGTGTTATTTCTAGAAAAAGTCACCTGCAGTGTTGTTTTTATTTTGACCAGCATATATCTCACTGAAAGCATACAGTTTTTTTCACAGTTACTAGAGTGATGTTAATAAAACCCCTGAGAAATTAGCGAATTTTTTATCCCGATTTCGTGATTTCGAATTCCCCCCCCCCCCCAACCCCCCGAACTGACGAACTTTCCATTACCGAAATATTGCTAGATCAAAGGAGTTATTTGTTTTTACTTCATTATGCCAAAAAATCTAGTTCATCTATGATTTTGCTATTGCGTCTTACTATTCCTTCATTCGCGTTTATTGCAGAAAGGGCATAAGTCCGGGACTTACGTCCTTTCTGCACAAAACGAAAAATGTGACCGCTAAATAAAGTGCTATGTTGAACAATAATTGACTTCCCTGCTACACTAGTCGATGTGTCCACATACAAATATGGGAAAACCACACCTAACTCAATTTTTAAAAAAATGTGACTATGCCTTTTCTGCAATAATCGATTCACCTAAACTAATAGTAGAACTTTACCTAAACGCGTAAGCAATAACAATCTAACAGAGGTGTAGACCTGGCAAAAATCAATAGAATGTTCATGCTTTGCAACTCAACTTTGATATTATTGAATCCTCCCCGTCAATCGAATCTCTTTAAATGTGTTGATGGAAGTTGAAAAAAAATTAATGAATATTGGCACTGTGAATAGATACTGTAACGGATCCGGTGCGACTTCCACTTTCTTGAAATGAAGACACAGTTCTTGATAAAAACGCAGGAAATTTATTTACACTATGTACAGGAAAGATCGTCAACAACTGCTAAATTATTCATCAGCAATTAAGCAATTATCACACAACACCGTAAACTCAACGTTTACACACGTATTTACTTCCAAATACGAAAACAACACAGCGAAAATGCCTCGCAATAAACAGAGCAAATACGCTCTCAGTTCGAAATCTCAAACGAAACTGAACTTTTTATCACGCGGGACGCCTTTATAAACATCCAAAGAAATCTCTCAAATATTCCAAACGCTTCTGGAAAATAGTAGACCGTTATCAAATTTTATCAATGAACAAAAAAAGAAATAGGGGGTCGTATACTTTAGCCGAATGAAAAGGGGTTGTATATTCATTACGGGAAACTATTTACAAGTTACGTTACTACAATAATTACTATTTACAGAATTTGTAACATTGCCCCCTTCCCAAGGACTGCACGTCCCGGGCAGTACAATCCCCAGAAAGGGTGCAAACTTCTATCACAAGTTCACAAATACACACATTAAATAATAACCAATAATGCATAGGAAACACAATAATAACAAGAAAAATTACTAAACATTAAAAGCAAAAAAATTATCTACAACTTTTATATTATCAACCATGGTTGTTTACGTAATACTCATGAACTATGGCCATAGTATGGGGCTAACCGATCATAATGTACAACCCTAGGTTTTGCATTAGGTGGTTTTTGGATCCTCACTACGACGTCATTTAGTCGGTTAAGGACTTTGTAGGGTCCATCCCAATGCGACTGCAACTTGGGTGAAGGACCTTTCCGTCGGATGGGATTCCATAACCAAACCTTGTCGCCTTCATTGAATTCATGTCTAGTAGACCTTGTGTCGTATCGGGTCTTCATCTTCTCCGCCGCGATGTTGATTCGCTCTCGTGCGAAGTTATGAACGTCTTCCAACCGGGCCTGGAGATCCTGGATGTACTCCTCAGGCGATGCAGGCGCATCCGGAGGACGACCGAAGACGAGATCACAAGGTAGCCTTAGCTCTCGTCCGAAGAGCATCTGAGATGGGGCATATCCGATAGTCTCGTGGACAGCAGGAACAAAGGTAGCTTCTTGTCCCAATCCTGTTGATTTCTGGATACCATAAGCGAGAGATTATTCAGGATTGTGCGGTTAAATCTCTCCACCATGCCGTCCGATTGTGGGTGTAGTGGTGTTGTCCTAGTTTTCTCAATTCCGAAAATGTGACATAGGCCCTTAAACACAGCAGAGATGAAATTCCTCCCTTGATCGGAATGAATTTGCAAAGGTGTTCCATATCTCGAGATCCAATGTTGGACTAGAGTCTCTGCTACGGTGGTAGCCTTTTGATCTGGAATGGGATATGCTTCCGGCCATTTGGTGAAATAGTCGATGGAAAAAAGAATGTATTTGTTCCCATCAGCAGTTCTTGGTAGAGGACCCAGGATGTCGATCCCAATTCGTTCGAAAGGAGCTCCAACGTTGTACAGATGTAGCTTCCCTCTGCTTCTTTTCTTCGGTCTTTTAAGAGCAGCACAGGCGTCACAAGAATGGCACCACTTCTCCACGTCATCCTTCGCCTTGCTCCAGAAGAAGCGCTCCCGAACTTTATTGAGGCTTTTCAAGACACCAAAATGTCCTCCAGTCGCACTACTATGTATTTCTTTCAGAACATATGAAATCCTTGATCGGGGAAGTAGTAACTGCCACCTAGATGTTTTGCCGTCGTCAGATTCCCATTTTCGGTGTAGCACGCCGTTCCGTAAATGGAGCGAGTTCCATAAAGCCCAGTATCTTTTTGTTGCAGGACTGAAGATGGAAACGTCCTGCCAGCTAGGTCGCCGACTGTCACTTTCCATGAATTCCAAAATTGGTTTTATGTCGGGGTCTTCAAGTTGATCTTTTCGAACTTGGTCGTCACTCCATGGATCAGGTTCTGATGATGTTGAAGTCACTGTCACCTGATAGGCAGTAGGGCTAGTCGTCCCATACTGTTTCTCGATTCGGGAACAATAGTGGCAGTTCTCAGGACAGGGTCTTCTTGATAAAGCGTCAGCATTACCGTGAGATAACCCTTTTCGATGCTTGATCTCCATGTCATATTCCTGGAGCCGCTGTATCCATCTGGCTATCTGGCCATCCGTATTTTTGAAGTTCAAAAGCCAAGTTAATGAGGCATGATCTGTCCGAAGCAGAAATTTTCGGCCGTAGAGGTAATGATGGAAGTGTTCTACAGCTTTCACTATGGCCAGTAACTCCTTTCTGGTGACGCAGTAATTTCGCTCCGACTTTGATAAGCATTTGCTCCAGTAAGCGATGACATGTTCATTTCCGTCAATTTCTTGCGATAAAACAGCTCCGATGCCCTCGTTGCTCGCATCAGTGTCCAGGATGAAGGATTTTTCAGGCTGAGGATAGGCGAGGATAGGCGTTGATGTTAAAGCCTCCTTCAGTCGTAGAAATGCATCTTCGAATTCTTTGGACCATTCAAACTTTTGCTTGCTCTCCGTCAGCTTATGCAAAGGTCGTGCAATGTTGGAAAAACTTTTCACAAACTTCCTGTAGTACGTGCAGAGCCCCAGGAAACTTCGCAGCTGATGGATGTTTTCGGGACGACTCCAACTCTTGACCGCAGATACCTTCTCTGGTTCGGTTTGTACACCCTCAGAAGAGATGATGTGACCAAGGTAGTTCACTTCCCGGCGGAACAAATTACATTTGGACGGGCTTAACTTCAGATTGGCTTCCTTAAGCTTTTGCAGCACCTTCCTAAGATTGTCCAGATGTCCTTCGAAGCTGCGTTCCACGATGATGATATCGTTTAAGCAGACCAGACAAGATTCGTAAGAGAGTCCTCTTAGCACTGTCTCCATAAGACGCTCGAACGTAGCTGGTGCATTGCAGAGGCCGAAGGGCATCACTTTAAACTGCCATAAGCCTTGTCCAGTTGTAAACGCTGTCTTCTCTCGGTCCTCAGGGTGTATCTCAACCTGCCAGTAGCCGCTCTTCAAGTCCAGGGTCGAAAACCACTTGTGTCCGGAAAGAGTGTCCAAGGTGTCGTCTATCCGTGGAAGAGGGTAACTGTCTTTCTTGGTGATTTCATTCAGCCGTTGGTAGTCGACACAAAATCGGGTGGAGCCATCTTTCTTTCGGACTAAGACGATGGGAGAAGCCCAAGGACTGGATGACGGTTCGATTACATCATTCTCCTTCATCTCTTTCAGGAGGGTCTCAACCTCTTCCCTCTTGGCGAACGGTAGTCGTCTTGGATGCTGTTTAATAGGGGGGTGTTCTCCAGTGTAGATCCTATGCTGCGTTAAATTCGTACGGCCAACATCCTCCGATGTAGATGAAAACAGATGCTTGAAGTCATCCACCAATTGTTCCGCAGCAGTTCTTTGGTCTTTCGTTAATGGTGCACTCCCAATTAACTTCGATGTCAAGGACTCAGAAAACACATTCTCGGGGGAATTGATTCTTCTAATGATGCAGTTTACTGGAGTACAAGTTGCCAACACTTCACCTTTTCGGATATTCCTTGGCCTTTCACTCACGTTGGCGACTCTCACAGGAATTACATCCTTAGAAAGGTCCACAAGCGTAGATGCTACCAGCACTCCTTTTAGGCTATTGCTAAGGTTAGGGTATTCAATGAGTCCAAATCGAAAACTATTGCTTTCTTCAATGGAGCCAGGTATTAATGATTCTGACCTTGAGGGAATCGATAAATCTGTTTGGGCTATTATTTGATGAGCGGATTTTACATCATTTTCAACGTTGAAGATGGCTATGTCTTCTCTCATCGAGTGCAGTTCATTAGTCTTGAAGTCCAGGGTGAAGTCATATTTCTTTAAAAAGTCCAATAAGAGAATGAAGGGATCCGTGATATCAGCGACGAATGCCGTATGATGGTAGGTGGCATTCCCAAACACTATTTCCAAGTCCACTTTACCTTCAATCTCGATTTTGTCTCCTGTCACAGTCTGGAGACTTACGTGTGGCGATGTCCACAACAGTTTCAATCCAAATTCACGAGCCACATCTGTTCTAATGATTGTCACATTGGCTCCAGTGTCGGCAATCAGTCTGCAGGGATTCCCATTTACATGTGCGTAGATGAAAAGTCCATTACTGCCGCTACTAGAAGAGGAAATCTGCAGAGCTCTGGTGGTGGTGTTTTCCTTCCCTCGCGTAGCTTGGCGACCCGGACAACTCCTTCGCAGGTGCCCTGCACTACCGCATTTCCAGCACTTCTGCTCTTGATACTTTTGGGCTGTTATGCTGTTCAGATGTCTTGCCAAGTCACCGAGTTGTCTCTCAAGTTCAGCGAGATGGGACGACCTGGAATCAGACTCATCAGCTTCCAGAGTCTGGATGGGATGGCGATCCACACGGGTTGCTCCTTGGGCGGCCTCGTATATCATCGCATACACCAAAGCAGATTTCAGGTCGTTTACATCCGCCATCCGGAGGGCTTTCTGGATTTCAGGATTCCGAACTCCGTCGATGAAGTAGTTGAGTGCCAAGTTGTCTCGAACATCGGCAGGGCAGTCGCAAAAAGCAAGATGAGACAGTCTTTCGATATCCGCCGCAAGCTCTTGCAGGGTTTCCCCGGTTTTCTGGAAACGGGACTTCAACTGAAGTCGGCTGAAATCTTTCTGGCACTTCTCACCGAAGCGAAGCTCCAACGCAGATGTGAGGGCGGCGAAATCCAGGCGCTGGCTTTCCGGAAGGGTCCGCTGCGTCACCTCTCAGGGATGCTGCAAGATGGCAGGCCTTGGTAGCAGAGTCCCATCCGTTCGCTTCCGCCACTATCATGAATTGAGTTTTGTAAACCTGCCACGAAGTTTTCCCATCGAATGTGGCAAGTTTAATGGACGGTCGAGCAACCGATGTGGGAGCGCCAAACTCTACAGAGCTGCTTTCCGCGGTCGCCAATCTCCTTTCCCTGTCCTTAATTATTTCTTCCTTAAATGAAGTAAATTTCTTGTCTTCTTCCAACTTATTTTCCATATTGGCGATACGCTCTTCCACAGTATCAAATTTTTCTTCCAGAGCATCGACTTTATCTGCCATGGCGGTTAGTTGATTCTCCATCATGGTTTTCATCGAATTAAGTCACTTTTCATTTCATCTTGACTAATAATAATTTTAGTAGTTAAATCACTATTTAACTGTTCTTGGTTAGTCGCTAATTCATTTTTTAATTGTTCTTGATTTGCAGTAAAACTTGCAGTCAAATCACTTTTTAATTGTTCTTGATTAGCCGCCATATCACTCTTCACAGAGATGATTGCGTCAAGAAGTTGTTTTAATTGTTCATCCATTGCGCGAGTAATCACCATAAAAATAAAGTCCTAATTCAAAAAAAGTCTTTATGAAAAAATGTCCAAAGTCACACTTACTCCAAGAAAGTCCAGAAGAAGACCCACGTTGGGCGCCAATTGTAACGGATCCGGTGCGACTTCCACTTTCTTGAAATGAAGACACAGTTCTTGATAAAAACACAGGAAATTTATTTACACTATGTACAGAAAGATCGTCAACAACTGCTAAATTATTCATCAGTAATTAAGCAATATCACACAACACCGTAAACTCAACGTTTACACACGTATTTACTTCCAAATACGAAAACAACACAGCGAAATGCCTGGCAATAAACAGAGCAAATACGCTCTCAGTTCAAAATCTCAATCGAAACTGAACTTTTTATCACGCGGTACGCCTTTATAAACATCCAAAGAAATCTCTCAAATATTCCAAACGCTTCTGGAAAATAGTAGACCGTTATCAAATTTTATCAATGAACAAAAAAAGAAATAGGGGGGTCGTATACTTTAGCCGAATGAAAAGGGGTTGTATATTCATTACGGGAAACTATTTACAGGTTACGTTACTACAATAATTACTATTTACAGAATTTGTAACAATACTTACTTCTTTTAAATTTCCAAATCTGGATTGCTGTAAAAGAAAAGAATATTTAGAATAGGAGAGGCTCATGTGTTTAAAAATACGATGTAAGGTAAGTGCGCCAAATAAGGCCAACCTAGTTCAGAGCCTAATATTTCAGAGCCTCATTTATGATTTAATTGACTCTTATTTTTACCCGACTGCGCGTGCGCGACGCAAAGGAGGATAACGTGTTTATCAGTCTATGTATGTATGTCTGTTACGTCAATCGATTTTTCTTAACCTTGGGAGTGTCACTAAACACATGACAGTAATCAAAAATACCATTTCAAAAACCAGTTGCCATATTTTGTCAGTTCGGGATCGGCGCACGTTTGGTGTTGCACACTGTGCCGCACGCTAGTTTTCGCTGCCTGAATTTTTTTGTTTACTAAGTCTACTAATTGGGGTCTCAAGGGCCGAGTGGTTTAAGCGATTGATTCTCCCAGTTGAAGCGGTGGGTCAAGACACCCTCGCTCCGGATGTACTTTCCCCTCTTTCTGATGTAAATTCTTTCATGTGTTCTTTATATGTATTATCTGTAATAAAAAATATATTATGCGTAACGAAGGCAAGACACTCAGATTGTAGTCTTCATTAAAATGAACCCGTGCAATATGCAACCAAAAGAAAGAAAGTCTGTTAATTCGATTTTCATCTCTAACATGTTGCATTTGTTTTTGCCTTGATTCAAAGGACTGAGTTTCGCGACGTGTACTTTCTTGACCGGCTTTTTTAGTTTCGCGAGAAAGATTTGATTGACGGACGTTTCTGATTTCGCGTCATCATGAGTTATTCAGGCTGTTTATATCACTGTGCTGTGGAGACTTAAGTTCGCGCATTTTTGCCAAAGGTCAAGCACATGTAGCTTTAAGCCGAGTTAGGTCCCTAGAGGGACTAATTATCAGTAGTTTATAGACTACCGCAAGTTACTTAATAAACCTCACGATACAAACAAACTCTCTCAATGAAATGACAAGATTGCGAAATGTACCGTCTTATAATCATAATAACTACGTCAATGAAAATTAACTAAAAAGTGTAAAATAAAAAAATATTAAATAAGAACAAAAAACCCGACTGCGTAAAAAAAAAAAAAAAAAAAAAAAAAAAAAAAAAAACTGAAAAGAAAAATGTATAAGCCCAGTAGTTTAGAATGTTATTAAGTACTACTGAATAACTGCACCGTTGAAATAGTTTTATAACCGTCCGTACACAGATAAGATCATAAAATCAAAAGCAGAATAGAAGGATCAACAGTCGGGGCTCATTCAAATTTTACGGGGTTCCTTGAATCAGAAAGGAATGGGCCCCAACTGTTAATCCTTCTATTCTACTTTTTAGCCTACTTTCCCAGTAAAAGTCAGAAAAAAAAAAAGGAAAAAGCATGAAAAAATGCTAATGCATCTTAAAAATATCGCAAAAAACAAAATAATGTCAAAAATAAATAAAATAATTAAATAAATATTGAAAAATTAAAAATTGGAAAGTAGGGTATTGAGATGGGGAAAAATGTCTGTTGGTCTGTCTGTCTGTCTGTCCCCTCCTAATAACTTTTGAATGAATAGTCCGATTCGAACAAACTTTTTTTTGTTCGAAAGATCTTGGCGAGGACACCTCATTCACATATTTCACTTTTTGATTTGAACTATTTTTGTTCAATTTTGAACAGTTCAAAAAAACTTAACATTAGCGCCTACGGGGAAATTCAAGGCAATTCCGAACTGTGAGGCGAATTTGCTTTAAACAAACTTTGTAGGAAAAAGCTTTTGATGAAAAACTTGTCTATAAAATATTTTTTTGATTTGAACAATTTTCCGTTCAATTTTGAACAGTTCAAATCCCTTAACATTAGCGCCTACGGGGAACTGAAAGTCAATGTAGATTCCGTACTTGAAGGCGGATTTACTTCAAACAAATTTTGTTGGAAATAGCTCTTGACGCCAGACTTCGACTCCGAGAATTTAGGGGCACTTGACTCCGACTCCTGTGCCCGACAATTAATCGGACTCCGACTCCCCGACTTCGACTCTGACTTCGGAACTTTGGCAAAAATTTATACACGGAAAGGACAAATGACTGACTCCGATTCTTAGATATTCGACTCCGACTCCTTCACCCCAAAATGAGATTGACTCCGACAACGACTCCACAGCTATGGTTTTGACTGTGAAATAATTATTGTTGATTTGACTTGTTTTTATTTTACACTAAAGTTTTAATTTAGGTATTCAGTTTTCGGCGAATAAACTCGAAGTCATTTATATTTCTACATAAAGATATGCGCAGACGATTTTTTTTTTTTTTTTTGACAATGAAAATTATTTTTTTAAGTTGACATTTTATTGTTTTTATTTATTTTGGTAAGTGCATTAATTCATTTAAAAAATTGTTTTTGGCAACAGGGGAAAAATAAACTTTTTTTTTTTTTTTTGATATGATGTATTTATTTTAATGAGCTTATTAATTTTAACTATTATTTTTTCGTTTTGAAAGCTGTTAAAGATTTTTTTTATGGAAAAAAGTGTATTAGCTGCTTTGTTTAAAAGTTGCTTTTTTTTACGCATCTAATTTTTTTAGATGAGTGAGGAATATTTTATTCCTAGAAATCAGCTTAAAGTATTTTAAAAATATGTTTGAAAAAATGTGCGATTTTAGCTATTTTTGAGAATATTGATCAGGAACTAGAAAGTAATAAAAAAAAAGCAGGAGCAACTTTTAAACAAAGCAGCTAATACACTTTTTTCCATTAAAAAGATCTTTAACAGCTTTCAAAACGAAAAAATAGTAATTAAAATTAATATGCTCATTAAAATAAATACATCATATCAAAAAAAAAATCGTTTCTTTTTCCCCTGTTGCCAAAAACAATTTTTTAAATGAATTAATGCACTTACCAAAATAAATAAAAACAATAAAATGTCAACTTAAAGAAATAATTTTCATTTTCAAAAAAAATAAAAAATTCGTCTGCGCATACCTTTATGTAGAAACATAAATGGCTTCGAGTTTATTTGCCGAAAACTGAATACAGTAGAACCTCTCAATAAGGGACACTAATGGGACCAGACATTATGTCCCTTAAATAGAGGTGTCCCTTCTTCGGAGGTATATTTTAGTTTGTTAATGCAATGTGTTAACTCAGTATAATTTTTTTTATTAATGTAAACTAAATTAACATTTAAGATTAAATACTTTTTATTTTTCATACACAACTAAATAAAATTCACACTTAATGTTCCTTTTAAGTTTTTTTATTTTTTTTTTAATTATAATTAAATCAAAACTTTGGTCCAGAGTTTTGCAGCATAAAGCAATTATTTTGAAGTAATTCATTGCATGAATTTGTTTCTTGTCATGTAATTTACAATGCAAGACATTGAGAATTACAATTAGTGTTCACATTTCAATTTTTTATATAAAATGCTTGTCAGTTTATGTGCCCTCTCCTTTGGCCCTAAGCCTACTTGAATAAACATCTGAGTGGGCCACTCATGCATGTAACTTTCAGCAAGACTTTTACAACATATATTTGTTTCTATAGCATACGTTAATGTTAAAGTTTCTTCAATTAGTTTTTAGAGGTAAATAGAGTGTCCCTTAATTAGAGACAAATACATGGAGGTCCTATTTCAAGGGGACTGGGACCAGAAAAAATGTCCCTTAAATAGAGGTGTCCCTTATTCGGAGGTGTCCCTTAGGGGAGGTTCTACTGTACTTAAATTAAAACTTTAGCGTAAAAATAAAAACAAGTCAGATAAACAATAATTATTTCACAGTCAAAACCATAGCTGCGGAGTCGGAGTCAATCTCATTTTGAGGTAAAGGAGTCGGAGTCGAATATCTAAGAATCGGAGTCAGTCATTTGTCCTCCGTGTATAAATTTTTGCCAAAGCTACGAAGTCAGAGTCGAAGTCGGGGAGTCGGAGTCCGATTAATTGTCGGGCACAGGAGTCGGAGTCGGAGTCAAGTGCCCTTTAATTCTCGGAGTCGAAGTCTGGAGTTTGGCGTCAAGAGCTATTTCCAACAAAATTTGTTTGAAGTAAATCCGCCTTCAAGTACGGAATCTACATTGACTTTCAGTTTCCACGTAGGCGCTAATGTTAAGGGATTTGATTTGTTCAAAATTGAACGGAAAATTGTTCAAATCAAAAAGATATTTTATATACAAGTTTTTCATCAAGCGCTTTTTCCTATGAAGTTTGTTTGAAGCAAATTCGCCTCACACTTCGGAATTGCCTTGAATTTCCCCGTAGGCGCTAATGTTAAGTTTTTCGAACTGTTCAAAATTGAACAAAAAAATAATTCAAATCAAAAAGTGAAATACGGGAATGAGATGTCCTCGCCGAGATCTTTCGAACAAAAAAAAAGTTTGTTCGAATCGGACTATTCATTCAAAAGTTATTAGGGGAGGTGGACAGACAGACAGACAGACATTTTTCCCCATCTCAATAACCTACGTTCCAATTTTTAATTTTTCAATATTTATTTAATTATTTTATTTACTTTTGACTTTTTTTTTTTTTTTTTTTTTTTTTTTTTTTTTTTTTTTGCGATATTTTTAAGATGCATTAAGCCTTCTTTCATGCTTTTTTTTCTTCTTTTTCTGACTTTTACTGGGAAAGTAGGCTAAAAACTATGATTTTTTGCTAAAAATCGCTGTGTTTCGTAACTTTAGCCTCTTTGCGGCACGTGTATGTATTATCGGATTAAGCTGAAACTTTGCAAATCATGTTGATAGTCCATTGGCACATTCTAGGGGGGTGCCGCGGAAGAAATTCGAAAATCGATTTTTTGTGACCACCCCATGTGTCTGTGTGCTGGCATGAGTGTGTGTAGGAGTGTGTGTTTGTGTCTGTGCGCAGGCATGAGTGTGTAGGCGTGTGCGTGTGTGTGTGTGTGTGAGTGTATGCGTGTGTGTGTGTGTGTGTGTGTGTGAGTGTATGCGTGTGTGTGTGTAGGATATGGACGCAACCTGGAGACGGTTTTCGCAAGAGAAGCAGAATCGTGAGGCCAGTCGACGCGACGGTGGTGCTGGCAGAGGAAGATGGTGGGAAAATAAAATGATAGGAATTCAAAACAGTCAAATGATAATATAAGCAATCGTGATTGCTCAAAAAAAAAAAAAAAAAAAAAAAAATATATATATATATATATATATATATATATATATATATATATATATGAAAAATTAATTTGAATATTGACATCTTGAATTCAAATTATGTTTTTCGCAATCACAAGTGTGTGTATGTAGGCGTGTGTGTTTATGTGTGGGGGTATGTGTGTTTGTGTGTAGGGGTATATGTATGTGTGTGTAGGCATGTGTGTTTGTCTGTGTGCTGGCATAAGTGTGTGGGTAGTTGTGTATATGAATGTGTGTGGGGGGGTATGTGTATGTAGGCATATGTGTTTGTGTCAGTGTGCAGGCATGAATGTGTGGGTAGTTGTGTGTATATGTGTGTGTATGTGCGTGCGTGTGTGTGTGTAGTTGTGTATGTGCGTGCGTGTGTGTGTGTAGTTGTGTATGTGCGTGCGTGTGTGTGTGTAGCTGCGTATGTATGCGCGTGTGTGTAGGACATGGATGCAACCTGGAGACGGCTTTCGCTATAGGAGCAGCATCGTGAGGAGCCGGTCGACGGTGACAGGGGGCGGAGGGTGGCGGTGGGAAAATAAAAAGATAGGACATCAAAACAGTCAAATGAGAACAATAAGCAATCGTGATTGCTCAAAAAACCCCCAGAAAATAGTGGTTTATCATTGCCCCGAATGTGTCGATTGATCTTTCTCCTTTCCGTTAAAGTAAATATAGAATTTTTGTTAATACTTTTTTTTTAGTTTAGAATGCTTTTTGGCCTTTTCAGAGTTGCCTTTTTTAGAGCCCAGTGTTCCTAATAAAGCCAATTCGCCATTTTATTTTTTTAGTAAAACTACTGACAACCATACTTTATAATTAAATTTTCACATGGAATGATTCTTTTCTTTTTTATTATAAGTCCTTTGATGAATACAAAAATTTGGAACCGGTTGAATCTTAAAGGAACGAGATATTCGGCTTTGAATATTATGCTGGTCTTATTTGGCGCACTTTCCGTACCCACTTAATGCTTATCTGAAAACCACACGATCAAGGAAATTCAAAAAAAAAAAAAATCAAAATTGGTAGCATTTGAAAGAGTTTCGTAAAACATGTTTATGGAACAAAAATTACGTGCCCCCGCGATCCCGTTATTAAAATATGAGGTCTTAAAGTTTGTCAAAATTTTAAGTTAAGACGCCAAATTTAGCGAATTTTGTTCAAAAATGGCGTGAATTCAAAAGCTGCATCTAACAAGACATTTCATTGCCATTTTTGGTCTTCACCACAACGCGTGAAAGATGTTTAAAGTTGATTCTTAATTCATGGGTGAGTACCAGGGGGAGAGGGAGTCGTGGCACAGACTCGCCATTAAAGTTTTCAGAAGGTTGTTTTCAGGGGTACTTTTCTCTCATCTGGGGGGGGGGGGGTTGTTTTGTGGGGTCTTCAAGATATTAGTGTGGGAAGGGAGCACTATCGCTCTTGGAGGAAATAGGCACCCCTGCTTTACTTGGGTGCCTCAAAGTTAAGAACCACTATGAGGCTAATGAATCGGAAAGTTTTTCCACGGGAACAGCTTTAAATCAAGATTAAACTTCTTAAGTTTTATCTCATTATTAATGATCAAAGAAGCCCGCTCTAGGCGGGGGGGGGAGGGGTTAAGGGGCTAAGGTTGACTCTCGTGGTTTTTAACAAAAATGTATTTATATGTACTATTTATATGTATATGTAAAGTAGTATGATAGGGAAGGGGGGGATGTACGCGGGGGAACGCTGTCGCCGGAAATATTTTTTTTTTTTGTAAAAATAATGCCAATATAATGTAAATTGATTTCAAACCGCCTTTTTTTTCTGTCGAGTCCCCTAAATCCCAAGGTGAGTTCCCAGACAAATTATTTCCAAATCTAGCTATGTGTATGTGGATGTGATTTCTGTTGCTTTTCGTCATGATAAGCATTTTGTATTATTCTGTCGTGGGAAAGTAAACCGTAGTATCAGCAATTTTTTTTTTGCCATATTCTGTACTTTAGCTAGGGGTGCCCACCTGGGGGGGGGGGGATCGTGGCGCAGACTGCGCCATTGAAATTTTTAGGGGGGGTGTTTTGAGGGGGCTCTTGCTTTTGGAGCATCTTCGTGACATTTGGGGGTATGCGCCCTTGCCCTTGGGGCGGGGGGTGAGCACCTCTGCTTTAGCTTTAGTGTACAAAACGGCTTATTTGGTTTACGCTGAAAATTAAGCACGAAAAGGACATCATATTCAAACGTTTCCATTTTTGGAATCCAAAAAGAGTTTCTTCAACTATCTCAAAAATTCATTTCTGCTGATACTGCGCTTTAACATCCACATTAAACCAAAAATTACATTTTTCCTCACAGTGGTCAGACAATAAAACTTTATGTACTAATTATAACTTAAAAAAAAAAAAAAAAAAAAAAAAAAAAAAAAAAAACTGATACCATAATCCATGACCATTTTATTTTAACATCAAAGACCATTCGTTTTATTATCTGTATATGAGTTCAACGTAGTCTGATTTTTGTACTTATTCATATTAATTCTCCCAGATTATTAAGAAATATTTACAACATATTTCATTAAGAATTAACGGTTAAATAAATTAAGTTTAATACACTTAAAATACAGAAAAATTCCGAAATCTATTATTGTCACCAATGAAATGATGCAATTTTTGTTTAATTTCATTGTAAAGTTGTCGGTCCTCTGGATAAAGCTTACTACTTTTTACTTTATAGGCTTGATGGTGATTCTTTAGTTTAACACACATAAGTAAGGGATTAGTGCAACACATCTTTCACACTCCTTGCAGATGACTTAAAATGGAAATCAGGTGCCTTGCATGATGCTGACGATAAAAAAGCGAGATGTTTTAAATTTCTTGCCAAGTCTTTAAATTTGGCGACTTTTCTTGAGATTTCGGCAGACTTTAAGACTCCATATCTCGAAAACGAGGGGACGAGGGCACGCAGTTCATGGGTCAAAAAAATTTCTAAATATGCTCTTTCGATGCGACCATTTTGAACTTTTTTCATGATTACTGAAGTCGTGTGGTTCCCTGGTAAAATAAATAAACGTTGCTCATTATAATGAAAAGCATGACATACCACGAATTTCACAATTGTTATCATGCGATCTTCTTTAATTGTGGAGTAACTGACAGAGCTAGAAAAAAAATATGAAGGAAATACGATGCATAAAAGTAGAATGTATTCCGCAAACATATAAATAGTGTTTCACAATTTGACTCAGTTATAGAAAATGATTACTTCATGAAAATGCCGTATTAACGACGTATTTATTTTTGGGTTGGTTCATAGCTATATGTAAATGAATAAATCTTTGCAGTACCCAAAGCAATTTATGGATTATATATGCAAAAGTATTATAGACATCTTTTCAATATTACGACATTGTTTTTCTCAAATGAAACAAAATTTGGTATGCAAAGTTAAGGGGCAGATTATGTGATAAAAAGTGGAAGTTCTCTTGCAAATTTTAAAGTTGACGCTCATTTTAATGTGAAGACAACCCCTTAACAACAGTTAACACTGGATTTACGGTGGTCTTTGCAGTAGCGTAACTAGGGGTTGACAGGAGTGGCTCTCGCCAGTAGCGCAGCAGCCAGGGGGGCGGCATTTCGACTGATTAAAAAAAACTTTTTAAGAGTTTTTTTTTCCTGATAATATAGAATTTGAAAAATGCTTTAAAAAAATTAAACAAAAAACTCGCAAGAAAAAGAGCTAAAGGGGGTATATAATATATACACAAACACATGCATAACATTTACTGAGAAGGAACATTGGGCATCATTGAAAACAATCCTAAAAAAGAAAATAAGAAAAAAAATTACAATGCTGCCTCCTATTTGTCGAATCAGATAATCAAAATGTTCCAAAAAGTAATAATTTTTTTTTTTTTTGGAGGTCATACTGACCTCCGGTGACTTTCCATGTAAGCGATCTTGGGGGGGAGGGGGGCAATTTCTTAAGTTCGCCAGGGGCGATAGACCCCATAGTTACACTACTGGGTCTTTGTATACCTAGAAATACAACGGGGGTCAATTTGACCCCTTGAGAAGAAATCTGCATAGTTAAGATTCGTCTAAAATAAAGATATTTGTAATAAAGGCAGTTTATTTAAAGGATACCTAGATTTTTAAGGCTGTATGATGAAGTAGTTTTAAAAAGTTTAAAATACCTCAAAATAATCAGCGCTGTTTCAGTTGCATTTCAAAAACAAGCGGCTAATGCCCTTTTTTAATGTACGAAAACATTATGAATGCTTCAAGTTCGTGAAATGATATGTTCTAAGAGGCATTTTTGAGTTCCTGCTATGTTTCAGCGTCAATAAATGTGGTAGCATTTCTTTTTTCCTCAAAAGGGCCGAAATGACATCGGACCACATTTTAGTTACAACCATTTAGTTTGGGTTTTAAATAAAATACAATTCTCCTGATAATTTTATATTATGTCACAGCACGATGATTTAGGAAAAGACGAGGAAGGATTAAGCTTTTTGTGAAAACAGGGAAGCAGTTAGCAAAAAAAGCTTGCTTGGGGTCAAAATAGCCGCTCACGTAGTTCCAGTGTTAAATCACAGAATTATGCAGATTGCGTCGGACTGGACCACCGGTTGAGAATCGCTGCTATAAACGGAAAGCCTTGGGGGCTATTCATTAATTACGTAAGGATGATTTCGGCAATTTTCGACCCCCCTCCCCTCCATTCTTACGTAAGAATCCATTTCGTTTTCCAAAATACACCCCTGTTTGAAAATTACAACACCACTAAGGACTTACGCGAGTGAGCTGAAAATTGCAGGAAATGTAAAGTAGGGCATGATATGCAAATGATTAGAATTGCAGACCGGTAGCGCATGCGTTTGCTGAGCAGCACCCTCTGAACGCCGGATCGAACCGAATATAAATAGACGGCTGTAGCGAGGCGTGTATGATTATCGGTGGTTATATGCTAGAGTAAATGTTAACTGAATCTTTACTATGCTTCTTCGAAGAAAGAAAGCGAAATTTGAGCAAATTTCGGAGTATGAACGGGCAGAACCGTTGGCCTTCGTGAAGCTGGATTGTCTTATCGTGCAGTAGTCGCTCATGTGCAGCGTAACAGCAGCACAATCATGCGTGTTTGGAAGCGGTGGACGGACGAGAGTCGGACAGCTTGAAAATCCGGCAGTGAACCCCGAAATGTGACGTCAGTTTGCGATTACAGACACCAGGTGCGCATGGCGCTGAGGGACCGCACAGCTTCTTCTGGTTGGCGTGCTGAATGGCAGCAGGTCGTTTTTTCCGACGAATCCCGCTTCAATTTGTGGCACTATGATGGCCGAATTCGTGTCAGGCGCTATGCCGGTGAACGGCACATTCCGGACTGCATTATCGAACGCCACAGTGAACGAACACCCGGAGTTATTATCTGGGGTGCCATAGCATATCATGGACGATCACAATTGCTACGAATTGCGGGCAATTTGAACAGTACCCCATACATAAACGAAGTTTTACAGCCCCAAGCTATTCCTTTCCTGCAAGGATTGCCAGGGGCGTATTCCAGCAGGAAAATGCCCGTCCACATGTCGCCAGGACTGTCAAATCCCACCTTGATTCGCAGCAGGTATAGCTTCTTCCTTGGCCTGAATATTCCCCGGATATGTCACCGATTGAACATGTGTGGGATTTCGTTGGGCGGCGTCTCGCTCGTGATCCTCGTCCTTTTGCTTCGACAGACGAACTTTGGTTGCGCATACAAACAATATGGAATACTCTTCCTCACGCAGATATTCAAACTTTGTTTCACTCCATGCCGAGTCGTGTAGCAGCTCTTATTGCGGCGCGTGGTGGCCACACAAAATACCAATTTCTATCTTTTTTATTGTTTGTTTGGTTTGAAAATGTAATCGTTTATTTGTACCAAAACCACGCAACTATGTATTAAATTTCATTCAACTATAATGCTTCTTTCATGGTGTTGCAATTTTCACAAACAGGAGTGTAATAAAATGTTGTTAGAAAAGGATCAGTTACACTAGAACTCTCAGTTTGACGTAAAGCAAAGATTTTTATTTTTCAAATATATTATATGATGCGATACTAATTAAATATATAACATTCCATGAATAGCGCGGTTTTTTAATCACATTTTACATTATTCATTCTTTGTAAAACAAATAAAAAACAGCTCATCCTAATACGTTTTTTAACTTCCAGAAGCAATTGAAATGATGATATCTAACACACCACTTGATCGTGCGATTTCTAATATAAAATATCGACTCGAAAAATATTACGCAAGAATGGGTTTGACCCCTCTCCCCCCCCAAAGCAAAGGTCTACAGAGATTTTTGTAACCCCCTCCCCCTCGGGACCCTTACGTAATTAATGAATGGCCCCTTATCATTCCAAAACAGATCCTAGTGCATCTATACATTGATAGTAGTTACTAAAGTAACAAATATTAGTTGGAAATTGAATGTTGGGAAAACAACGTTGTTCAACCCTTCAGATTCATTTTGCCAATTTGTGTATGGTCACGTTGTTTTTGTATCAAATCGTTTACTTCTGCAAGAAAAGTTAAATTTTTGGACTGATACAGGTACAAGGAAAACTCAAAAGATACAAGAATGGCTTCTGAGAACTTTCTCAAGCTATCACGAGCGGCTTAGATTCTGGGTTCTGAAACAAAGTTTTGGGAAAGAAAAATTTAAAAAATACATTCAACTTACTCGCACGGCTGATTGTAGATATCGGCTAACAATGTACAGCCATCATCAGAAACATCTGAAAAAATAATTTACACGTTATCTTTTTTTTTTTTTGTCACTTCAGTGCTGGTTATACAGCAATAACGATAATAGATAACTTTGTCAAAGACTATCTGTATAAAATATGTTTCATTGTAGCTGAAATTTAAATAAGAAGTCACAAAAAAGGAGAGAAAAATCTTTTAATTGTAATTATTTTTATGTTTATATATGCTTAATTTGTTGTAATCTGTCTAAATTTGACGTTTATTCCATTAATTTTCACCCAAAATTATTTTAGTTTTTGAAACCTTACCTGTATGTTGACTTAGCCTGCTGTGCACCATTTAACGTTATGCTTATGAATTCCATAAGCATAAGGTATTTAAGGTAGTTAAGGAACATAGAAAGGGATATTTAAGCGAGATCACCAAAAGTAAGCATCATTATTAGTAAATTATTTTTGGCGCCAAATTTGGCGAATAATTGCCAAATTTCACCAAGTTTGGCGACATTTAGCGACATTTTGAACTAAAAATGTAAATAGTCTCCACCTTATAAATATAACTTAATGGATATCCCCGTTTCTCCAGAGTATCCTCATATATATTCACTGACTGTGTAACGCTGACGTCACCAACAATAAAACATTTATAACCAGAAACTCTCCCGTCAAGGTATGACGGGTGAAAATTGCTTCTACATTTTAACGAAGCAATTGCCTGTTTGGTGATATTTTGATAGTCGAAATTTTAACCCTAACTCCAGTGGAGTTAACCCTAAACTCCAATAGTAGCGTTCATAGTTGACCACTTTTTCGTTTCTTCATTCCCCTGAAAAGACACAGTCTTACCAGTAAAACAGTTAAGTTACCGGATCGAGTTCAGCCTTGTCACAATGAAGCCTTTCCCTGCATATTAAACATTACCAAAACACATTATCAGATGATCATGCCGTGGCACGAGTTTCATTGTTGAAAGATGCGCGTTACTCGGATATATGAGGATTATTATGCATGATTTAATGAATTGAAAACATTTAAACCCTAGTGACCTTTCGTTGAAGCATTCGGAGTTCCATTCTACCATTTTAGAAAATGGGACGTTTCAGTATGCGCGTTGTATTTTGGGTCAATCCATATAGGTTCGACGGATGGCTACGCTCGACCTTTTTCCTTTCTTTTTTTTTTTTTTTTTTTGAAACTTATATCCCTAAAAGCTGCATATAAAAGTTTGCGCTGTGTTTTTGCGTATTTGAATGTAAATACGTGCTTTACCGTTGACTTTTACAATGTTAAATGATCTATGCCTAATTGCTATGAATATTTTGGCAATTGTTAGCGATATTTATTGTATTTATTTCTAAATAAATCTTCTGTGTGTTTCTTAAAAAATGTGTCACCATTTAAAGAATTTATTGAAGTGTATCGAACTCGTAACACTATCATTGTTCACCGTTTGTACATTTTCGAACAATGCACTAAAATGGTTTCACTTAAACTGAACAGTTTTAATAGCATAATCATACTAGTTTCTTTTATACATTTTTTTCGTCCATTGGTATAGATAGTAAATGATAACGCTTACTGTTGTGGTCTTCCACATCCGTTTTGCAAACATTATAAGTATGAGGATAATCAATCGTTACAGGTATGCAGCCTGCATTTTTGTAGCTCGAATTTACTCTACATTCTTGAATAATTCCCTAGAAAATAACAAAAAAAAAAAAAAAGAGATTAATTTTCATTACTTGTAAAATTACATTTATCACAATATCAGAAGGAATTGAAATTAATTGGTTAGACTCTGGGCAATTCGTAAAGTTTTTTGCAACATTGTGAAGGCAGTAATCCTCTTGGATTTTTTTTTTTTTTTTTTTTGATTCCTTTCCAACGGTTTTGAGAGAAAAAATTGTTAAAAATTTGAAATTCAAATGGTTTCTTCTTGAAACTAATCAGCGCGTTATTTCTTCAACTTTTTTTCTTGGCAAGACTTTTCATGACTGATAAAAGTTTTAACAAAATTGCATGCCCTAGTATTTAGTGGTATCGATTTTGATCAAAGCTCCCGTATAATTCAGTTCTTAACGCTTCCTTTAAAACTTTCAACAATAGACTGAGTAAATGATGTCTCCATTTCTCTTCCTGCGCTTCCCGAGATGCTACCGTCCCATTGAATGAGATAAATCGTCTGCTTGGTCCTACATAATTTTTCTGCTCTTTCTGAAAAATTCTTTCATGCTTGTTTAAAAATTCCAGGTCTTTCTCGCATTAGTTTGTTTGACGATTTCTAGTTTCGCAATGAAAAAGAGCTGTACACAATGAACGCGTTTTTACTTCGAAGGCCATTCCACGGAAGACGGTAATTTTGTCTCGCACTTGACGCTTCATATATTTCATAAAAAATAATAATTTAAGAGGATGATGAGCAAAATTTTGTTGCAAATCACAAACGCATGTGTGACTTCTTAAGAAAAAACTTTCTTCAAAAATTATTTCTTTTTTATGAAGTATAGGAACCGTCACGTGCGGGACAAAATGACCATTTTCAATGGAAGGGGCATATACATATTTTTTTTTCAATGATTTAAGTATTTATTTGTAAACGAATGAGACATGCTTCCTTTACGCTGGAACCATAGCTTACAAAATCTACAATTTGTTTTGTCATTGATGTATTAATAGAGCAAAAATATTAGCTTATTCATAAGCAAGTTACCAGAGGTTGACTTTAGATGTCCCGCACGTGACGCATGTAAATAAATTTTATTTTAAATAACAAAATTGTTTAATAAAAATATAATTGTGTCAGAAGTATCTTTGTATCAAATGTAAAGATTTAAGAAATCGCTTACCCCTGTATCATTAAAGTATTAAGAGATATGACGAAATGTTAATGAAATTTAAGCGTATTTTTGTCCCGCATGTGAAGATGGAATGGCCCTACATATTATTACAATGAAATTTCTCTGAGCGGCTACCCCACCGTTCCGCAAATTTCCTACCATTCAGAGTCCGCTGTACAAGGTTTTCGTTAGAGTTGCAATAATATAATTGCTATAATACATAATATAGACAAGTCTAACACGTAAAATTAAGTTTAAAACCTTTCTGAAGTGGAATTAGTATATTATTTAATTTTTGTTTACATTTTTCGAGGAAAGGGTGCAATTTGTTACTTTTGTTTTCACTCTTCGCCAATGATTGCTTTCAAATTCGTTTTCCAAATCAAAATGTATACCTCTAACCAATTTATTTGTCATTGTATCTAGATTTCCGATGACTTTATCTGATCATCCCAAAATTAATTAAGTTGGAAGTCAAGTTTGATGAGGATTACAAAACGTACTAGTAGATCGTCAAAGACCGAATGCTGGCCTGAAAGGCATAAAAATGTTTTTTTTTTCCTCTCAAAAAACGTTAATAATACACACAGCGAACTGATAAGTTAATTTGAACCAACAGCAAATTAATATTAGATTTGATTTTAAAACGCGCTTTTTCGCCGACTCGTTACCCAGAAGATGTTTATATCAGTCGGCACTGCAATTATCAAAGCACTCCAGTGCTGTTCCGCGCTGGAAAAAAATCGAACTCGTATTCTATTTATTCTATCTTCGATTTTCCATGCTCCTATTGCCCAGAATTTCAATACGTTGTTCGAGATTCATAAAAATGACCTTCGTCAGTGTTTTTTGCAACCCAAATTACACATATACACTGACCAACTAATACAATAGCACAGGGGTTCTCAAACTTTTTTTACTCGCGGCACCCTTTGAATATTTAGAACTTTGTCACGGCACCCTAGTTCATCTCAATTACTTAAGGTAAGTGAAAAAAATCTTTAAGGGGTCTAAGGTCTCTTAACCTTCAAAATTTTCAATTTTCTTGAAAAAATATATGTTATGCATAATTTAATTCTGAACAATTTGATACCTTATTTATTACCATACGCAAAAAACTTTTCAAGTTATCGTGAAAATGCGTACACTTTCCCCTTAGAGATTTATGTTAACAGCAGCTGTTTAAGCCTCTTTTTCTCAGGTTGCGTTTTCTCGGGTTTCTCATTTTGCGCGCATGATATCTCAAAAAGTTTCTTATATATTTCCGTAAAACTTTTTGTGCATGCTTTTCCGGTTTATTTTTATGATCTGAACTAAATTTGTTTTTTTTTTTTAAATGATTTAATTCTTTTTTGAAATTTTATAAGTTTATGTCAAAATTTTGATGGAAAATATTTTTTTTTAATATGAACTTTTATTTTTAGTTAAAATTTAGGTTCAGATCTTAAAAGTAAGCCAGACAAACACGCATGAAAAGTTTTACGGAAATACATAAGAAACTTTCGAAGATATCATGCGCGCAAAACGAGAAACCGGCACTTGAGAAAAAGAGGCTTAAACAACTGCTGTAAACATAAATCTCTATGGGGAAAGTTTACGCATTTTCACGATAACTTGAAATTTTTTTTGCGTATGGTAATAAATAAGGTATCAAATTGTTCAGAATTAAATTATGCATAACATATATTTTTTCCTGAAAATTGAAAATTTTGAAGGTTAAGATACCTTTGACCCCTTAACAAAAACAAAAAAAGATTGATTGATGTTCTCATTTATAAAAGATAAATTAATTTAAATTATGGCTTTTTGAATTCAAATTATGTTTTTCGCAATCACGAGTGTGTGTGTGTGTGTGTGTGTGTGTATGTGTGTGTATGTAGGCGTGTGTGTTTGTGTCGAGGCATGAGTGCGTGGGTATGTGTGTGTGTATAGGTATGTGTATGTATCCGTGTGTGTTTGTGTCTGTATGCAGGCATGAGTGTGTGTATGTATGAGTGGGTGTTTGTGTCTGTGTGCAGGCCTGAGTGTGTGTATGTGTGTGTGCGTGTGTGTTTTTGTCTGTGTGCAGGCATGATTGTGTGTGTGTATATGTGTGTGTGTCTGTGTGCGTATGTATGCGTGTGTATGTTGGATATGGATGCAACCTGGAGACGGTTTTGGCCACAGGAGCAGCATCGTGAGGCCGGTCGACGGTGGTGCTGCAGAGGGAGGCGGGGAAAAATAAAATCATAGGACATCAAAACAGTCAAATGAGAACAATAAGCAATGTGATTGCTCAAAAAAAGGAGGAATTAAACCACATTTGATAACCTCATTACCATCACTTTTCTATTTACTTCCACGGAGAGGAGAAAGGTCAATCGTCACATTCAGGGCAACTGATAATTGTTATTTTCTGTTTTTTTTTGTCACTCCTGCACATATGTGCAGCATACGCAGGATAAGTACCTCTACCTGATACTCCGGTGTCTTATTATAAGGACACTAGCATGAAAATAAAACGAACATGGTCTTATTGACCGACAATTTTAACAAATCGCAAGAAAAAATGACGGCATAAAACGACATTTTTTTCTTTTTGAATACATCAACGCTTCAAGAACAATAACTTTTCATACTGGTAACCTACAGTGATTCACGTAAAACAAAACTTACCGTAAAATGAGGTCAGGTAGTTTTGACATCACGCTTCTATGATGTCAAATATTTTGCTACACTGTTGCCAGGTGATTAGAAACTGCTTGTTGCACTTTACCATCATCAGTTAATGTTTCTGATCACGATAAAGTCCCGATCTAGCAAATTTTTACTAGGCTACATTAAACAATGAGGGAATGACCTTATTGGTTCACATGACCTTATTTTGCACACCCACCACAAAAATATATATTTATATCATCGACACTTCACAGCACCCCTCGCCTCTTCCTACGGCACCCCAGGGTGCTGCGGAACCCAGTTTGAGAACCCCTATGCGAGTGTCATTTTTACTCCAAAACTATTGGAATTCGTTTACAGTCAATAAGATCTTGAACTGAAATTCTTATTTGCTATAAGCCTCCTTGAACTGAATGGATGTGAATTAGAAACAGAAAGTGAATACATTTTCCTGAGAAATTAGAATGGACGCATCCACTCGCCAGCCGTTCAGAAGGGTTGGGGGGCCGTTGCAAGGGGTGTTTTTAAAGTTAAGTCTGTGGGCTAAAAAATGGAGAGAGAGGTGGCCTAGGGTGGTTCAAAAATACATGTAAAAAAAAGTTTTTCCTAGATAACGGGACACCCCTCAATATTTTTAGACTTGTAGATAGCAGTATACTGGAAGAATTTCAGCTTCCTATTTCAACTGAAAGAGGGTGCTCAACCATTCTCCCATATTTCAATAGTATGGGGAAGGGGATGAAAAAAATACATTGAACTGAAAAAACAATGCTACTTATTATAATATGCACTAGTAATATGCATATACGTGCATTGCAATAAAATAATTATTTCCAAAAAAAAAAAAAAAAAACTGGGGAAATTAAATGTTTCTAAATTTGTGGCATTTTCTATGATACGGCTAATGTTAAATCACGGGGTCGTTGAGCACTCTCTTAAAATTTGGGTAAGAAGCTAAAATTTTACACCATAATACTATTAGTAAGTCTAAAAAAAGGGGGGTGTCCTGGACTCTATCGGAAAAAAAGTTTTTTTAAACCACCCTAGGGTGGCCGTTTAAGACAGGTGGCTGCTCAAAGAGATTTTAACTGTACAATACATAAATTTGTTGCGTTTTGGTAAAATCTGGTTGAATGATTGATTGATAAAAATGAACTGAATAACTGAATGCTAGAAATATCGTCTCACCATCTGGTCTATCGGAGCTTCTCCTCCTCGCTGCTTCCATATCAACATGTAGTCCGTGCAGTTCGTTTGATAGGGCGTTGGTAGGAGGTGACTTTCTTCCTGAATTGAATTGAATAAGAAACATTTGAAAACTAATTTATCAAAAGGGAACATATCCATTTTCCAAAAATGTTCAGGAGATAAGAAAAACGAATTACTTTAAGAGCAAAACAGTTTTATCAACTTCTCTGACTACAGAATTGAGCACAAAAGCACAGCAAATCATGGCCCAGAGTAAGAAATGTTTGTGTAAAAAAAACAAGGAGATATTGCCATCTTAATTTTGGATATGTGCAGGGCCGGATTAAGCCAGCACGGGGCCCGTAGCAAATGTTTCCAAGGGGCCCTCGTTTTTGCATGATATAGTAAACAATAGAGCTCTTCTTCATGAAGATGGGAAGTGCACTTATAACACGCATGAATACATAAATGTGGATATAATTTTAGAGCTTTACGACGGTTAGGACCCTCTTATGTTTGCTCCTCGCCTTCCCGTTACTACACGTTTTCAACTTTTAATTCCAAAAACGCAATGTTTGGACGATATAAAGGGAGGGGGGTCCGGGGGCTTACCCCCCGGAAAATTTTCGATATTTCAGTACTAAAAACTCACTTCTAATGACCCCTGGTGATATTAGAAAGAGAAGATACGAAAGTCATCATTTTTAGAAACTGAAGTCAAAGAACGCAATTGTATCCTATCTTAGGTAAGATCAAAGGAAAAAATTTGTGTTCACAGCGACTCTCTCCAGGCAGTTTTTTAAAGTTGAAGCCTTAAATAAAACAGTAGATTATCCTTAATGATGTTGTAGAAAAAGGAAAGAGCGATGTTCAAGGAGGTCCCATTAGAAAATTTTTGAATGTATTATCTCTTATTAATCAAAAAACACAATTTTAAGCAAAAAATCTCGAAATTGTACATTCTGAAATGGTATTTGTTTTACGTTCTTTGGTGATTTTGGGGCGGAGTTTGCGAAAGCCATCCCCGGGAAATTTCTCGAGAGTGAAGCTGTGAAAACGTGATAAATAGTAGGCCATCGGGGGTTACGTTTTGGTATGGGATGGGGTTCAGGCACTCTCCGAGGCAACCCGGAAAATTTTCGAAGCTTAAGTCTTAAAAGTAAATTTTAGACCATTCTTAACAATGTTGGAGGGGGGGGAGAGGTACACTCCCATTGAAATTTTTCGAAGTTATAGTCCAAAATACGCATTTGTAGGCCTTTTTATTACACGACGTTATAGGACGGGATCGAGAGCTCGGGATTAGACCCATGAAAATTTTTCGAAACTGAAGTTCCAGAAAGCAGTTTTAGCGGGTTTTCGATTGTGTTAAACAATTTTCTTCCTGAATTTTTCTGAATGTCAAGTTCGAATTTTTCGGCTACCGGGCTACCTTTGGTGATGCAAAAGAAATGGGTTAGGTTCGGGGCATGGGGTGGCAGCTTTTTTGTTCCCCCCCACTCGGAGAAAAAAATTAAAAACGATATTTAAAGTCTTTCTTCTACTCATAATTATTTTAATTCATTAAAAAATAATATTCTCTTAACAATTTATTTATTTCGCTCAACATAAGTGTAAGTCTCAGAATCTTTTTCTTCTCTTCTATCATGATCTCTTAATTTTGCTCATTGTTGTTTACAGTGGGGGCTTGTCTACGGGCTCGTGTCGTGGGGATGGGAGGGGGGATTTTGAGGGTGACAAATTGACATGAAGTTAAAGTAACCAAAGAGGATTTAAAGGATGACTAACAATTGCCTTTTCAGGACTCCAATTTCTAAAGCTTTAAGAAGAAAGCCATTTTCAAACAATTTCTGCGTGGTAACCCTTTCCCCTCTCTTGTCTAACATTGCCAAAAAGAGCTTTGAAATGTGGTTTTAGGATTTGTGCATTAAGAGTTTCAGCATTTCCTTCTCTAGCTATCAACAAAAATTGCTTAAATTTTTCGACCCCAAATTCCGAAAAATTCCGGAGAAAGCCCTTGAACCATCTCGATTTCAAAATTTCAGAAAAATTCCAAAGGAGAATATCCACCTACTTGCCTAACTTCTCAACATTCGGGGAGAAAGGCTCCAAACCACCACTCTTTACCTAAAGCTAAAGATAGCCTGCGTCTTGAAATAATTCAGTTTCTAACATTTTACGAAGCAAACCCGTATCCTCACATCCCTGATAACGTCTCCAGTGATAATCTAAAACCGCGTCAGATTTGTTTCTGGGGGAGTTCCCTTTCTCAAATTTTCCCACATAGCTTGAAATTTTGTTTTCAGCTATACCACGGGACGATCGCTCAAACCCTTTCCTCCCAAAGACAACCTGAAATTGACTTCAGTTTTGAACACAATTTCAGGAAAGAACCCCTTCCCCTATCCTCTATTGTTATAAAACAACCTAAATTTTCTTTTTTTTTAGGTTTGAATAGCTGAAAGTTTTAGGACCCTTACTCCCTTAAATTTCTTAAGTTACCTTAAAACTGACTTCATTTTGAAGGAAAAAAAATCTAGAGAAAACCCAATTCTCCGTTCTCCAAACATTGCTTAAAATTGTAATTTTTGGTCAGTTTTAAAACTTTTCTGACCCAACGGAGCTTTTTCTCCTTCCACTAAGAAAGATTAACTAAAATTGCGTTTTTAAGACTTCAATTGAGAGAAATTTCCGGAAAGCAATCCAAAAAAAAAAAAAATAAGATTTTTAATTTACCTGAGTATTTAGAAAAGCTAGATCTAAATAAAAAGAGAGTGATAGAGATACATTTAAACAGATTAAAGTGAGGAAAGAAGTTTTTTTTTCTGGAATTTTTCTCATGGCGCGGGGCCCCCAGAAGCGTGGGGCCCGTAGAATTTGCTACTTCTGCTCTATGGCTAATCCGGCCCTGGATATGTGCCCTTTTGAACGAAAACCTGTATGTTGAAAATTCCAATTACACCTTTGCTCATATTCTCTTATCGAAGTACATGAACCTAAAAGTAGTGGATTAAAATTTGAGGATTTTGGACATGTATTCCTTTGAATCTGAAAGTCTTCGTACTACAAATTCTTTCAAGATATGTCCCCTCCTCAAAATAAAACGTGCAGAGGACGGATTTGTTACCTTTTGATCAAAAAACCACACTTTACCCTTAAATAAAATAGGATTTTCCATGTTTGGATTTCTTGAGAGTAATTGATTTGATGAAGGTCATCTGAAAGATTTAGAAAATGTCATAAAATGAATTTTTTTTTAAAGTGGATATATGTTCCCTTTTGGTAAATTACTTCCCATTTACTCTTTCAGTGTAATGACATAATGGTTTAGTTTGCATTCAACTTTTAAGGAAATTCAATACCCTTATACGCATAATGCTAAACTTAATGCACCTGTTTCTCAAAAAGTTTTAACGATAGAAACTCTCAATTTTCGCTCTATTTTCAACAGATATATCAAAGAGTTTACTGAAAAGAAATTTTAAGGCAATTTTAGTTGATTCATAATTTCTTAAATTTTACCAATATTAAGCTTTTAAAGGGAAAAAAAAACTTCACCACTAAAAATCCCGAAACGTTTCTGGAAAATAATAGGCAGCTAATATGCGTAATTTAATGATGCCAGTAGCATAGCTGGCATAAGACAGGAAAGTTTCCCACTAAAAGTCAGTAACCTTCCAGAAATCAACCTGGAATATTTCTGAAGAATTCAGAAACCTTTCAAATAAAAGTCGGCCTTGTTTCAGGAATGCATCAGGAGATTTCAGAGAAAATTAGGATATGTTTATAGAGTAATAGCTTTGCATCTTTCTGATTTACCCAGAGAGCTCCTAAAGCAAATATAGCCGCATATAATTTAGAATTGCAAGTGATTATCAAACAGCTTATTTACCTGCAATTCTTGCAAAGCTGAATAACGAGACTGCATTTTGCCCTTGTCAGAGACTCAATCAATCTAAAGAACCGTAACTAAGTTGAACCCAAAACATTTAAGAACTAAGCTGAATATATTTTCACGCAGGTAGATAAAAATGTTTCCCACAATAGTGAGAAGTCTGCGTTCATAGAACTTGTAGCAATTCAGGAAACTTTTTGACGAAGATACTAGATTTTCACAAGAAATGGAAGCTTGTCAAATCCTGGAACGTAGCTCCGGGAATAATTTGTGACGATTTGGAATTTTCTTACGGTGAGTTTTTGACCATGAAAACAGCTGTTTAGGAAAAAAATATGAGTTCTAATGTAGAAATTTTACTTCTGTGTAATTATAAACATATAAATCAAATGTGGTGAAAATAACAGAGCAATATGTCAAGAGTAGTTTCCTAGAAAAAGTTGCATGAGTTTTAAAAATGGAAGTCTAAGAAAATCGCGTTTGAAATTTTGTTGATCGGCTGATCGCACATCTGATTTTTATAATATTTAAATTTAGCTCCTTTAAATTTACATAGAAACAGGGATTCAAGGTCCTTTGAAAACTCTTGATTAGAATATCTTGTTTTGAATAAATAAAAACTAAAAACTTTTTTTTTTTTTTGGTTTTGGGTACCAACTCTCCTTAACTGATGAAAGCGCATCTGACTATTTTAACTAGTGATGCTCCGGATATCCGTATCCGTATCCGCGGATATCCGAGAGAAAATAAAGATCTGTATCCGTATCCGTTACTTTTTTGGCGGATCTTAAACGGATCATTTCTATTCTAAAAATTTTTAAATATTTGAATAAAAAACTCTTAAATTCCGTTTAAATTAGGTTTTATTGACTATTTAAATTATAAGGTAACATTTCAGAAACCAATTTGTACCAGCTCCCCTCCCTTGCAAAAAGGAAGGGGAAATATGTTTTAAAAAAGTCTGCATCGGTGTGTCTTTTTGTGACATCGTAGCTCCTAAACAGATGAACCGATTTTGATAGTCCATTTTTCGTTCAAAAGGTGACTTGATCGAAAGTGTTCTTAGCTTGGCCTCGTTTTTGTAGAACTTTAATTACCGGATATATTAATTAAAATCCGATTTAACGTTTTCCACAATTATGGTAGTAAAAATTTACCCGTACGTTAAAAATGTTAGCTCTAATTGAAAGAACGAAGTTTTCTGCGTTTAATATTTATTTAAAACTTCCAAATTATATACAGTAGGAGCTATAATCTTGTTAAGTAAATTTTAAATGCAATTCTAAGCCTTTATACGCGTGATTAGTAGCGATTTCATAGTCGGAAGAGAAGGAGAAAAAGCTCAATGATTTAAAATTTTTACCTGCTGTCAGTTCATATTTGTTAACAAATGTGTGTTCTGACCCGCGAAATTCATCTTAAAATGAGGTTGTCTCTCTGGGACATGTTTTGTTTTTTTAATTTTTAATTTAATATTAGTTTTTGTTATTGACTTGGGGTTTCTGTTATTCTTCATTTTCGTTTTTCTCGGCATCCTTTAAAAAAAGTGAGACTAAATTCTCTATTTACTGTTTGTAAAGGTGTTCCCGGCTCTGTATTTCGTCGGTCGGAGAAGTTCGGTGGAATGGGTCAGCGCTGCATTTATGCTGAAATAAAATGTGAAAAACAATTTCTAGTCTGTCCAGTAGCAGCTTTACACTCTTGCTCCTGTATACTACATCTACTGTATACTACATCTACCGAGTGAGCTAGAAATAATTTTTCCCATTCCATCTCAGCATTAATGCAGCGCTGACTCATTCCTTCCAACGCTCCCTCAATTTTAACGGAGATTTCTTTAAAGAGTAAATCATGGTCTTGATTATATTTTTGCCGCAATTGACATTTTTTGAAGAAACTGCTATTATTCTGACGGGAATACCTTTCGTAGCAAATTTTACACTTGGATAGTTGAATTGGCTAAAAAAAAAATTGAGATCCGTATCCGTGGATCTACTTTTTTAACGATCCGGCACATCACTAATTTTAACTACAATCAGATTATTAAAATGATCTAAAGGTGAACCGGCGGCGGCCATTTTGCAAGGACGGATCCAGAAATTTTTCAAGGGAGGGTCGATTGATTTTTATTACTTAATTTTTACTATATATACTGATTTACAAATATTGATCACAAAGGTTTTGGACTTTAATTCCGAAAAAGTTCCCAGATAGGGTCATAAACCAAAACCTCCCTTTTCCCATTCACAATAAAACTAGTCTAAATTTGCGTTTTTTTTTTTTTAAATCTTCATTTTCGAAAAATTACCGGTGGAGATTCCTTCAAGGGAGGTGCGATCGCCCCTCCCTTGTATCCGTCCCTGCCATTTTTACACTTAGGGGTCATCCGCAAATGATGTCACGGTTTGAGGGTAAGTAGGGTTCTTGAAATTGTAAGTTTGTAACTAGGGGAAGGAGGGGAGCAACAAGAAGTGTGTCATCACACTTTTATTAGAATAATATGATTGTAAATAAACCGTGTGACATGGGACAAAGGGGGGAAAGAGGAAATGTGAAGTGTGACAATTTGTGACAAAGAGGAGAGGGAGAAGGTCAAATTTGCTGCAATGTGACAACATTTATGAACATCCGCTTAAATGGGCTGCCATTTTGGTGACATTCGAGCTGGAAAGAGCTCATTTTACGTGAACACAACTTATACAATAAAAATATTTCATTGATAAAGAAGTGGTAAATCTTCAGGCACCTTGAGATGCATAATACAACTTAAATCTTTAAATGCACTTTGAATTACATAATAATGAAACACACTGTTCCTTCGCGAGTGATACGATTCTTCAAATCCCTTTTAAAGGCACTTAACCCGATACTTATTCTAAGGATCGAGTAGATAATGGGATTTATCTAAAATTTGTTCATAAAAATGTACTAGGAACTAAACTTTAGAGCTGATAATGATTTTTGCGATCGGAGCATATTTGAACTTATCTTATAGTCCAGGGGTTCTGAAAGTGGTTGCCGCGCCACTCTTAGGTGCCACAGGCAGAAGGGAAGAGTGCCGTGAAATGGAATGGTATCAATGTATATAATGTAACAGAGATAGGCTAGGGTGCCATGAGGAACTGTTAATTCTTCAAAAGGTGCAACGAATCGAACTAGTTTTTGAACCTCTGTTATAGTTTATGTCTATGTAATGAGAATCGGCGTGTTAAGGCGAAATAACCTTCCCACTTTTCACTTCTGATTGTCATGGTTACGGCACCATGATCTTTTCCCTCACGTTACTTCTGCAAATGTTATGAGTTGCAGAAGCAACAAGGGAAAACGTTCAATGGGCCGTAACGATGACAACCTGAAGGGAAAAGTGTGGAGAGTGGGAAGGTTAATTCATCTAGACGCGCCGATTCTCATTACATAGACAATAGAACGCCACGTCCCGACAGCTGAAACTGTTCTTCACCTGACACATTTAAAAGCGGGCACCATATTAGAACATGATTCTAGACAAATACATCACATTAACAAAACTGACCTTGCACTAAGAGCATTGAATGCCGGTACAGTGCAAAATACGAGGGCAGCACAGAAAGTAAGAAACGTTTCGACATAAAAAGAAAACAAACTCTGCATAAGAAAAAAAATTATTGTATTCACCTGAAAGAGCGACTAAATTACTACTTTCCTCATAGACACCATATAAATAGATGCACTTATCATAGCGGTGGACAAGCGTAGAAATTCCTTCATCATAGAGTTTTGCTGCCTGCGATCTCAGCACGTCGGGTGTGACGCGCCCCGAAGCTCCTCGTCGACGTTGTCAAAGCGCTGTGTTGCTAGCCAGTTTTTCATTCTTTTAAACAAGTGAAAACCTCTAGTTTCAAGATCGGGAGCATTGCGTGAATGAGGTAAAACCTCTCCTCTCATCAGCCTTTCTTCATTGTGCACGTTAGTTTGGCCATTTTTAAACTGAATGTTAGTTTTAAGCTCCTTCTCTTTCATAAGACAGCGATGTAAGTACAGGTTCAACCTTTCGACGACAGACAGTAATCGTAAAACGGAGTAGTAGTTGTGTTTTGTGCAAAAGTGGCTACTAAACCATTCAATAACTCAAAATCTCATTTGATCGACTTACACCACTTTTGCTCTCAACTGCTCAAATGACAAGGATCTGAATTTTGCCTGTATGTGTGTATGCAATAGACTCCGCTCACTTGCGGTGTCTATAGTTGGGGCAAACCTAACCTGGCAGAGTCGTGATGCTGTGATTAGGAACTGTGCAGCCTTCACAATGTTGCCAGGTTACGTTGGCCTCAACTATAGTTCTCAACGGTCTATGGTTAGAAAACCATTAAAAATGCTTCATAACACTTCATTTAGGAGGATCAGGGGGGGGGCATTTTACCCCCTCCCCCTCCCGGGCTTTGGGAAATTGATGTATTCACATATAAGTGCTCATGGTTTTGGTTGTTTTTCAGTAACCTTTGCATTGAGTGCACACCCTTTGACCCCCTTTTCCCCGGAAAACATCGAAATGACGGGTCTGCAGTAACCTTGGCCAATGGGGCTTAGGGTGGTTCAAAAATACATGCAAAAAAAATAAGTTTCTCCTAGAGAACAGGACACCCCTCAATATTTTTAGACTTGTGGATAGCAATATACTGGAAGAATTTTAGCTTCCTATTTCAACTGAAAGAGGGTGCTCAACCTCTCCCCCATACTTCAATAATATGGGAAGGAAGATGAAAAAAAATGCATTGAACTGAAAAAACAATGCGACATATTATAATATGCACTAGTAATATGCATATACGTACATTGCAATAAAATAATTATTTTCAAAAAAAAAGCTGGAGAAATTAAATGTTTCTAAATTTGTGACATTTTTTACGACTAGTCGACCCGTGCGGAACTCCGCACTGTGCTTCGAATCGTTTCATAAGGTATTTCGCTCTTTAAGAATTTCAAAGGAAGAACATTATGAAGAAGAACCGAAAAAAAAGTAAGCGCAGAAGAGAAGGCATGTAATTTAAAGACATCAGTAACAAAACCTCGTTAAATACAACGTTGTGATAATTTGATCATCGCTCACCTTTTGGTCGTACATATTTTCAATTCAAATATAAATATCATTAAAAGTGTGGCTGAGTAGTGACTCGTGAAAAAGCAATAATTGTACATGTAAAAAAACAGGTTGTGGCAAATACAGTCCTGCCCATGTGAGCATCTGACGGGAAAAAAAAAAACATTAAAGAGATATTTATTGGCACGGATTCGAATTGGCGCCATTCTGATTAACAGCCCGACACCCCCAACAAACCTAGCAATTGCGCCTTCTATTTCGAAAGCTATTCATTGAAGGAATGCGTAGTAAAAACCAGCAAAAAAGCTTTTTGCCAAAAAAATAATAATAATAATAAGATCATGCCTCTATGTTTTGTCATTAACCAGCATGATACGATTTAAAATTATTCAAAAAGCATGGAATTTGATTAAAGAATGACGAAGATCTCACGTAGCGATCGAAACAAACATTCTAGAGAAGTAATAAATTAGATTGAAAATAAGTGTTTTTATCTTTGAATATTGAACTATTTCACATGGAAGGTTGCTTTATGAGTTACGGCTTAAATGCCCGCACATGTTTCTCTTTTAATCGAACACTTAAAATTCAAAACCAAAACCAGTTGAACTGAGTCCGTTTTTTAAGTGTAATTTTTCGAACGTAGACAAAATGTATTTTTTTTTTCAGCAGAAAGCAGAGGAGTAGAAAATGATTTCTTGCTAATGAAGTTTATAATAATTTTAATGCTTTATATCGTATTCGCGCGAATAAAAAATTAAAGGTTTACTGGGTGAAACTCGTAGTTTTAATTTGGCGTAGTATTTTTTCATTTGTACAAAAGGTCGAACACTGCTATTAGAAACATCTACATTTCAGCATACAATGAAAATGTTTTTCTGCACAAAAAAGATTTCCTTTAGGTAAATCTAATACTTTTTTATGCTTACATTATGCTGAATGGTCTGGATGTAGTCAAAGCTTAAAAAAAAGGAAGAACACTCTTCGATTAACAGTCAACTTATCCGAATGATAACTGTAGCCTGCATAAAGGAGTCGAAACACCAAGTAGCATTCCCACTGCATTTATTTTATTACGTTTGTATGTTATGAGTACATGTAATGCGTAATACTAATATAAATTTGATATTATATATATCGGACAGCCCAAACTTGCCCGAAGTTCAGATAGTTTATAGCCGAACGCTCTACCGAAAAAATCTTATCAATTTAACCGAACAACTAAGTCCAGTGCTTTTAAGCTTTATTAAAATATGAACACACACACAGGCTTTTTTTTTTTTTTTTTTTTTTTGCCAAAAGCGACGTAAAAAATGGAAAACTGCATTAGAACTTGGCTTTTAAAAAATGCATAAGAACTACAGGCAGCATCAAGGTTTTGAAACAGCAAAGGGGCGTTTTCGAAAACTTTTTTTAATTGTACAAAGAGTCAAAAACTCATTAGAAGAATATATATTTCACTATACAATTTATTATTTTTTCAGAACAAAAGACAATTCTATTGTAGTCTGAAATCTTAAACCTGTTACTTATATTTTCGCTAACATTATGCTTTAATTTTCTTACCAGAGCCAAAGCTTTTTAAAAGAACAAAAAAAAAACCTTACCATTGAGAATCAATTTAGCTTCATGTTGAATCAAGTTTTCGTAACAGCAAGGAGCCTTCCCATCTCATTCATTCTATTCCTTCATAGCTGTTATTCACTTAATTAAGTGTTCATGTAATGCGCGATATTTCTCTTAATTTTTTGTTGCAGATTGTCCGGACGTGGGCCCGAACACGGATTCTCCTGGTTACGAAGAGAACGCTCTGCCGATCAAGCTATTCAGCTCTGTCGGTCATAGCGCAAATTAAAGTTATAAGTTTAACCGAAAACCTCATTCTGGTTCTTTAAAACAGGTTTTTCGGCTGAGAAAAACAATTTTTAGACCGTGGGTCTATTTTTCGTCAGTAGCCAGCACCATAAGCTTTAAAATAAGGCGTAAATCAAAGAAATCGATCAAGAATTGAGAAAAATCTGGCGTAGAAACCAAAAACAGGCTACAGAAATAATATATAAGGATACGGCTAATGTTAAATCAAGGGGTCATTGAGCCCTCTCTTAAAATTTGAGTAAGAAGCTAAAACTTTTACAGCATAATACTATTAGTAAGTCTAAAAAAAAGGGGGGGGGGAGTATCCTGGACTCTAGCTGAAAAGAAGTTTTTTTGAACTACCCTAATGGGGCTATAAGTTGCACTCACCATATTCAGTCGCAGCTCGTACGCCCTTCCACCCTGATAGGTGGTCCCTTCCAGGTAGGGGCTGGGCAGGAAGTAGGGCGAGTGGACGGCCATCTGGACGGCAGGGTTGGTCGGAGGATTGAAGCGCGGCAGGATCACTTCCTCTGAAGTCTCAGCAATTCGAATCGGAGTCCAGGAATCGGGGCGCATGCTTGCATTCAAGAAGATTTGAAACCGCATTACTGGGAAAAGGGTGAATTAAAACTTTTTTTTTTTCTCTTGAAGAACAAAATGTTTCTTAATCAAGGTTTTCAAACTCAAAAACAAAATATTATCATTTTTTATTGCTATTTTTTACGGCTTGCAATTTGTACGTACAGACCTATACAAACGTATGAATTGCAAGCCGATAACCTCACTGGTAAACAAGCACAGATGGTCATGGATGGGACATGTTCTCAGAATGCAGGCAATAGACCCAACAAGAACTGCTCTCACGTGGACCCCTCATGGCAAGAGGAAGCTCGGGCATCCAAAACTAATCTGGCGTCAGATGGCCATACAAGAAAGAAATGCCTTTGGTTGGCCAAGCTGGGGGAGTGCGAGGGAGGCGGCATCAAACCGTTCGGGATGAAATGCCACCCTAGCGGCCTCTTGCGTCACTAGGCGTTAAGAGAATAAAGTCAAATCAAGTAATTTTTAACTAGATAAAAAAAAAGCAAGAGACATTACAATTAAAATTAATAACTTGCGGAATCCCGCTGTTCTTCCGCATCTGCACCCTTACTACTAGCTATTCTTCCAACTTATTAAAATTGAACTCTCCATTCGTACGTTTCTTCGCGTTTTGAACACGGTCATCTATAAGAGTTGGTCAAAGACCACAGAAATGAGCTGACAAGTGAAGAACTCCAAGAACTATACAGCCAAGAACTGTACGAAGAATTTCTTGTCGTCAGAAGTGGTTGAAGAACTTTCTTTAGATGCGGAGGAGAGTAGATTGAAAGGAATTTCTGCCGTTTGCAGGTAAAGTGTAGTAACTGCAAATTTTCCTTTTTCATTATTTTTTGTCATATATTGTACGTTAGTTTTTTGTCAACCTTGTTTATTAAGTTTCCACTAAAAAAAATCCAAAAATAAATGTCTGATTCCATTATTTCACTATTGTTAGTATTGAATCCAACACACGTTTCTTCAACTATCTTGGAAACATATTTATGCAGATACTGCCCTTTACCTACCCAAGACAGATTTCGATTGCAGAAATTAAATATCTGTGTCGCCACTGGAAGAAAACACAGAGAGTGGTGGAAAATGGCATCATGGCAAAGCTGTGATGAACAGGAGCATCAACTTGTTCAATGACAATGTTATTCATGAAATTCACCGCCAGCTCAGTCAATTCCAGCCGACGACTGCGGTTTCGTGCTTATTAGCACTCATCAGCCCGGCATAGGAGTGACTGTGCTGTAGGTGGAAAACCTCTTAAGGAAGCTAAGAGTGCCAAACAAACTGGTAGCTAATACAGAATTAGCACTGACCGGACAAGTGACCGAAGCAACGGTTCGGTACAACTCGAATATGGAAGGCAAGGCAGGTATATTCAGTAAGTTACCGCCCTATAGCCAGCTCAGTCAATTCCAGCCGAGGACTGCGGTTTCGTGCTTATTAGCACTTATCAGCTCGGCATAGGATTGACTGAGCTGGAGGTAGAGGAAAACCTCTTAAGGAAGCCAAAAGTGCCAAACAAACTGGTAGCTAATACAGAATTAGCACTGACCAGACGAGTGCCCAAAGCAATGGTTCGGTACAATATGGTTCGGTATTTCATGTATTTCTGCCTTAGCCCTGGCTATAGGGCGGTAACTTACTGAAGACAATGTTATTGCTTAAAGACAGGCGATATTGGACGTTTACGCATGGGACACGTTTACACAGTGCCCTTCTTTCAAAACAAATCATAACTGGAGAGCCAAAAGTCATAACAGATTTGGATGCTGCTCCCTAGCAAATATTCTCACAAGTTTTTGAGCATTAGTTGAGCTTCGGTCCAGCATGCAGAAAGAATGATCGGTTTTTTACCAAGTTGAGTAAATTTTGTGCTGAACATTTTGAAGCTAATTGTGAATAAATAATATTTAGTTAAGAAAAAACAAACATATAAAATCAGCAGAATTTTATCCTTTTTGAGAATTTCATTTGTATGAACTGAAATGTTATTAAATTTTGTTGCACGTTAAAAATAAACCCAAATTTGGCGATGGGGCAAGTTCACGCGTTGAACGTCGGAGCACCTCTACGATCGTTCTTACTGTGTCTTACTTTTTTTTAACGTGCTGCTGACAATTTTTTCGCTCCAAACTCTCTCAAACATTTTCAATATTGTCCGGCTATTTAGTTTTAAAAATTACCATTTAGCTTTTAATTTACACATTCATATCTTACAGCTTACAATCATATAGTGCTGTCTTCATGCCCCTTCAGCTTCAACTTGATACACTATTCAGTCTGTAATAAATTTGCTTTACTTTAGCGATGGTAAGACTTTATGTTCAAAACACTAACAGAACCATGTTCGGTGTCAAATTAAATATACGTAAACGTGCCCCGTGTCCGGGGCACGTTTACGCAACCGACTTGGACTCAAGGAATAATTTTTTTAACTGTTAAAACCACAAGCTGAACAACAACTGAATACACAAATTTTGACTCTATTAACTGTTTCATAAAACTGCAATGTCTAAAATTTCCTAAGTTAAAACATAAAAATTAGAAAATTCATTGAAAAAAATCTGCGTGAACGTGCGCCGGTCTATCCTATTGTATATTTGTTGCTTTTCATATGCCTAACTAAGCAATCGTCTGTGGTCTGGAACGGATTAATCCAGTTTACAATATCGTCACCTCAGAGCAACAGTAGGATATCTTAGTGTTATTACAGGGATTAGCTGTCTTAGGACTGATCGAACTGTCTTCCGGACTGAATTGTGTACGAATAGCGACATTCCATTGTATTAAACAGTTAAGTATTTTAATTTGTAACCAAGAAAAAAGGTTTAAAATCAGGTAAGAATATAAGAGTAGGGTACGTCATCGCGATAAAGCAGGGCCATTCCAAGTGACGGTGTGGAAGATTTAGAGTATCGATCGCAAGCCAATCACGAGTATCGATTTTTGAAATCGATACTCGTGATTGACTTTGCTTGTATATTATCATGCACCTTGATCTTCTGAGTTAACCATTTTCTGATGGAATCAACTACATGATTAATATCGTAATTAAAATATGGTGACGCTGCAAACTGAGTCTAATATTTCCCCATTTCACTTTGTTCACAATCCTTTCCTTAAAATTAGGTTTGGCTAAAGAATAAGAACCTTGTCTTTGAGAAAAAAAGGCAAAAGAACAATACGAACTCGCTCCTTTCGGAAGACTTGCTCGTCTGCCATTAGGGTTTCTCCATAACGTATAAATAGAATAGCAATACTGAAGCATGTCCTCTTTGGTGTAAAAAGAACCCATTACGTTTTCCAAACTAGAAAAGGGAAGAAATATTTAGTGAGTATGAGTACAGTGAAATTGATGGAAAACAGTGAAATGCAAAACCGTTGCTGGAAATAATCTCTGACGTTTCGTTTTTTTTTTCTTTTACAGTGAAAAGAATAAAACAGATCAAAAATATTTCTGATACCTCAAATTGAGGAGATACTAATCAAAGTCACACATGTTCATTCTAAACGACTTTTGAGAATTCACGAAAAACATATTTAAAGGTAACTTTTTATGGAAAAACCTATTTATATATCTATATTCATTGATTTCGTCTCATTAATATTCCTAAAAGAAAGCTTTCAAATGTATAAAACCAATAACCAATAAAATGTATTTAAAGTTATATCTAATGGACATGTTTTTCTTTGATTAAAATCGTAATGGACGTGTTTGCATTTGAACGAATTAAGAGCCTGAAAACATTCATAGACGTCCACCATAACCTCAACAGCAAGTAAAGCTTGACTACGGAGAGATAGCGGATGACCGAGAAGCGGAAACATCATTTGTAACAGGTTGTTATTATTTTGCAACAGATAGGATCAGCGAGAACGTATCTCTTACTACTCGCAGCTTTCTGACTGATTATACCTATTGCAAATGATACATATGTTTCCGCTTCAAGATCACCTGCCATCTCTCCGTGGTCAAGCTTTAGCGCAAACATTGACAGTGTGGATCAGCTCCAGGTGGCGTGACCTAACTGGGGGTCTCCTATTGGCGGAATGGACAGTTTGTTTTTGGGTTGACATGTTCCTCTTCGATTTCGGACTTGATTTAGTTTTAAAACGGAATTTAACTATGACATGATTTTCTTTTACTGAAACAAACAATACATTGTTGTAGGAACCATCTTGTAATGTTTGAATCATCTGCTAACTCAATTTGTGTTGAAACTAGACATGGGTGGTATCTCATCGATTAATTCTTTTCTTATAAAATGATGGAAATTTCGGCTTAGAAATACGAGGACTATTCAGAAAGTAAGGAACCTTTCTGGAATTTAAAAAATAACTAAGCACAAGATTTTTTTTTAAATGTACGTCTGAAAGAGCGTCTAAAATGCTACTTTTCTACAAAGTCACCATGCAAATTGAGGCACTTATCATAGTGGTGAACAAGCTTTGAAATTTTTTCGTCGTAGAGCAGCGGTTCCCAACCCATGGGCCGCGGTCCACAAGTGGGTCACAAGCAGTTTGCTACTGGGTCGTGGACACTGATCAAGATGCTAACTACCAAACGGCACGACTTTGAGGGTCACGGATTTGGACAAAATTCTGAATTTAGGTCAATTCGCGTTTGATATGGTTCCAGGAAAAGCGGTTTGACTGCATGGGCTATAGTTCGGTCAAAATGAGGGTCCATAGTTACTAGTTTAGCCCAAGCAGTGGTTTTTCTTTCGAAATATTTATTTACCCTTTTCTTGCTATTGCAGTGCAGTATCACCCAAATTAATGCATTCACAACGTAGAATAAATCCCCCCGCCCCTACGTTGTACTAACAAGAGACACGAAAGATGTTAGGAGAGCTAATATTGTGCCAAAGCTTCAATTTCAAAAGAAAACGCTATTGCAGTTCTGGAGCCAAACAAGTAAATTTAGACCCTCCTTGCAGACAAACTGGAGTCTATGCGCTCAAACTATTTTACCTGGGCTTATATCTAGTAAAAACTAGGGATGAGTCGTTCGTGAACGAACGGGTCAAAAAGAACGAATCCTTGAAATGAACTGATCCGTTCGTTCACATAAAAAATGAACGACCGTTCTTTTGCGATTTTTCAATGTAACCATTATTGAAGTGATAACTTCTTATGTGAGGGTAAACCGATTTGTGACATAACGCGCGTAACGGCGCAACTCTCGTCTGGCATTCCTTTCGTTCGCGTATACGATAGAAGCACGCATGGCCGGGCAAATTTTGTTACTTTACTTTTTACTCTTTGGGTCAGCTTTAAGCGTTAAGTGATAGTAGAAAAAGTAATGAAATTAACAGAAGGTGGATGATCGTCGCAACATAACGCAATCTCCTAACGAAAGGTGAATTTAATAATACAATATAATACCAATAACATTGTAAACAATATGTATTCCAAACAGCATTTAATCTTCAAATTTATTTTCAAAACAAAAACATTTTTGCGATTAGTTATACTAAAAATATATCGCTTCATTTAGGATTTTGAACTGTGATAAGGTGTACATATTTTGAACGAACTTCATCCCCGCAGACTCCGAAACGCGGGGGTTGTGGACGGCCGAGAAAACAAAAATAATAAATAAACATTTAATTTGTTCATCACAGAGTAAAATCTAAAATGTTTCGTAAGTTAGGGTGTTTTTTCTGATAAACGAAGCATTTAGAAACGACTCGTCATTTAATCTGTTGTTTTTGCTCCGACATCAAAAATTATATTTAAAAGTAGTCTGTGTGAATGGTGATCATAGAATAAAATTATACACAAGACGGTTCTGCTTTAGTTAATGAAGATTATTATACAATTCCTTTAGTTTTAACCGGAGATTTTAATGTTAGTTTTGCTTCTGATCGAGCTAAAAATTTAGTATCGTTTCTACAATCTAAATTACAATTACAAATGATTAATAAGCCAGAAGAAGCCACTACAATTCAAGGAACTGTACTTGATGCAGTCTTTTCAAGATTTTTAGATAACATACAATGCAAAAATTTTGTTGCTTATTATAGCTACCATAAGGCAATGGTTGCTTTCATAGGATTAAATAATGATAATAATTTAAATCCTATTGTAACGGATCCGGTGCGACTTCCAACTTTCTTGAAAGGACGACACAGTTCTTGATTAAAAACATAGGAAATTTATTTACACTATGTACAGGAAAGAGTGTCAACAACTGCTAAATTAATCATCAGCAATTAAGCAAATATCACACAACACCGTAAACTCAATGGTTACACACGTATTTACTTCCAAATACGAAAAACAACACAGCGAAATGCCTCGCAATAAACAGAGCTAATACCCTCTCAGTACAAATTCTCAATCGAAACTCTCCTTTTATTATGCGTAACGGCTTTTTATACACACCGAAAGAAACCTCTCAACTACTCCAGAAAATGCTACACCGTTCTACACTTTCTTATTTCTTTTCATTCACAAATTTTATCAATGAAAAATAGGGGACCGTATGCTTCAGCCGAATGTATAGGGGCTGTATATTCATTACGGGAAACTATTTACAGGTTACGTTACTACAATAATTACTATTTACAGAATTTGTAACACTATGAAAGTTATCGCTTCTGCCGAGCGTCCCGTGACGCCCCCCTCCCCCTTTTTTTCAGTTCTCCCTTTTATTTATTTTGTGATTTATATTTTTTAAAATGTAACCTAAAGTACACATTCCAAATTATTTTTTGTTTTATTTTCACCTGTGACCATACTGCACTTGGAGACATGATATTTCTATTTAGAATTAGTGCACGATTTCGTGTAAGTTCAATTTCGCAAATTTTCTGACGTCACAAACAGTTTATTTAATTTTTTATACAGTAAAATTTAAGAATTTAATTTTATGTCATGCTGAAATGGAACCTTCGATTTTTGGAATGGAAAACATATCTTACCATTCGGCAACTGAGAAATATCTTACAAAATGAACTATAACCGCTTTATACATCTAAACGTGAATCAAGTTTTCTTGATTCATTTTTCATAGGTATATTTTCTTACTTTTAGATGATTTTAGTAATTTTTTCTCCAATGAACATTACTGATCTAATGAAACATTTCGAATGTACGTAAGTATGTAGTGCAGCGAGATCACATGCAATTTTTTTTATGAACGAAGTCGTTCAAATGAACGAGTTGAATGAACGGATCAAAAGAATGAACGTGCCTCTGATGAACGAATCATTAAAAAGAACAACATTGCCCACCTCTAGTACAAACTGACCTAAATCCAGAAGTTTACCCAGGTACGTGACCCTCAAGATTCTGTCGTCTGAACCAGACTGATTTCCAGGACTTCAGAATTGCAATAGTATTTTCAATGCAATTTGAAACTTTGGTACAGTATTTCTCCTTCCAACACATTCGACGTCTCTAGTCAGTGCAACACGGGGGAGGGGGAGAGAGATTTATTCTATTTCGCAAATGCATTCAGTTGGCTCATACCGCAATGCAATTGCAAGAAAAATGTTAAAAAGTTTAATTTCAAGAGAAAAACCATTGTTTTTTTCGGGACTCAACTAGCAATTTTGCACCCCATTGCGACCGAACTACGGCATATGCAGTACAACGGCTTTACCTGAGATCATATCTAATGCGAACTGAGCTCACACTCAAAAGTTTTCGTAAAAGTTAGACAAAATCTATTTTTTTTGAGAACATCGCTTACTCAAAATGGTTCCGAGACAATTTGGTTAAGAATTGAAATAAAAAAGTAAGAGTTCTTACTTTTGAGATTTACCATGTTCTCACATTTTTGAAATACCTCTCTACTCACGAATGGTACAACATGTGCTTAGTTTTGAGACATCCGTATTCTCAAACCAGTTCGGCATGTTCTCATTTTTGAATCTTTCTGAAGAATATGAAGATCTCACCGGTTAAAAAAAGGCAGTAAAGGATTAAAGCCTCTAAAGGGATATTGGTAGGTTTCACACAATTTGATTAACATCTTCCAGAGTTACTAAGAAAGCACCAGAAACATTAATGCTTCCCTTAATGCATTAATCCATGAATGCCAGCATTAATGCATCTTGCAAAGCTGCGGCTATCCAGATACTTAATCCCCCACAGAAAGCTTTGTCAGCCTGGACGAGACAAAATAATGAAGCTAAAGGCGATACAATTAATAAATACACTTATTTAATCTTTAAACTGGTAGATAAAGATATTTTTCACATCAGTGTTTATGTTGAAAGGCGAAATTCAACTCCCGTTTTCCTTTCTGCGCATGCGTTATTTTTAAGATGGTCTGCTTACTTCGAAGTCAAAACCGCTTGAAAAAAGGGGACATATTTTAAGGGAAGATTAAAAGAATATTTTCTTTATTTATCAATTTACGAACTGTAGTTCAAATGCAGAAATGCCTTGTCCCTTGTTAATTGAGCTTTTTGTTTTTATTTGTTTTTAAGGATATTTTATAGTTAACTAGCTGCGTTGCCCGGCTTTGCCCGGTCTACCGTGAAAATAAAAATTGTGTCAAGTGGCGTATATTCAACAATCAAACGTAAAAAAAAAATCATGATTTCCCTTCCAAACAAAGACGACAGATATTAAAATACTTTTAAGAAATCAAATCCAGAAAGATGGATTTAAAATGCGTCACCATGGAAACGCAAAATAAAATAAGTTTAAGGAATTAAAACGCGAAAAAAAATGGTTCACAATTTGAATGGAATCGAGATTTCTTAAACTTGATTGTAACTTTTTTCCTTTTCAGATAAAAGCTTATTTTTTCGACCATAGGTCGAGTTAGATCTGGAGTAAAAAAGGTCGCTTTTTCCAATGGCGTCAAAAAGAAAGCTGTGGGACAATTTCTTCACTTTTTGTTGATTTATTTAATGAAGAAAGTAGTGCCTAAATTTCAGCTAAGCCTGAAAAAATTCGAGCTAAAAACGTAAAAAATTCCCGCCACAATTAAGTTAGAGCATTGGAGCAAATTGCGTAGAACGTGGAAAATTCTTCCCTTTCCAACGATATATAATATTACTATTTGCGAGTAATTTTTCACTCCCATGTTCGGGAATTTACGTGAAAATTGGGCCTAAATTGGAATACAAAAAGAACTATTCTTCGAATTGTTTTCGAACTGATCTGCAAATCTTCTCAGGACTTAAAGGAAGAAACTGTGAAAATTTCAGCAAAATCGGCAGGGTAGTTCTCGAGTTTTGCGAGTTCAAACACACCGACGCTTTTTGGAGACTTCATTTTATACTATGTAGAGAAGAAGAGACCGTATAATGAAGTTTGCAGTTCTGCTAAACCTCGGTAAAGACATTTACAGTTTCATTCTTTTAAAGATTAATTGAACTTTTTGTGTTGTACTTTAAGAGGGCTACTTGGTTGGAAATTTAGACGTTCATGGTTAGTTATCAGTTTTAATTTAGGTTATGAAATTTATCTTTATCAGATTATAAACCATGTGAAAGACATTATCTGTAACGGCTTTGTGAAGGATTACCGAAACATTGCTAAATTTACTCACTTGCAAAGCGAAATTTTTCCGGCAAATTCGATGGTGCAGTTTAAATAATCTTCCAATTTCACAGCAAGTCTTTCGTGATCTGCAGGGGTTAGGGTTACCTCTTTCATGAACTTCGAATATGTGATGAACTGGAAAGGCAACATTTCATTATTTTTCATATTTTATTTTTGAAACACATATACTAGTGTTGAACCAAGATCGTGCCCAAAGAGCCATGTTTTAGGAATTAAACTCCTTCCCGTTGAAAAATTGAGTAAATAAGTTAATTTTTAGAACTTTGCGTACTTCAGTGCTGAAAGTGGTCGAATAAGAAATAAAGAAAAAGCTTGGTGCAGATAAGTAAAAGCAAATTTTACAACAATGTTGTTATTGTATATTCAGTAAATTACCGCCCCATAGCCAGGGCTAAAGCAGAAATACATGAAATACACCGCCAGCTCAGTCATTTCCAGCCGAGGACTGCAGTTTCGTGCTTATTAGCACTTATCAGCCCGGCATAGGAAATTGACTGAGCTGGAGATGGAAAACCTCTTAAGGAAGCCAAGAGTGCTAAACAAACTGGGAGCTAATATAGAATTAGCGCAGTTTGTTTGGCACTCTTGGCTTCCTTAAGAGGTTTTCCATCTCCAGCTCAGTCACTTTCCTATGCCGGGCTGATGAGTGCTAATAAGCACGAAACTGCAGTCCTCGGCTGGAAATGACTGAGCTGGCGGTGTATTTCATGTATTTCTGCTTTAGCCCTGGCTATGGGGCGGTAATTTACTGAATATACCATACCTTGCCTTGCCTTGCCTGCAATCCTCGAGTTGAACCGAACCATTGCTTCTGGTCACTCGTCTGGTCTGCTCTAATTCTATATTAGCTACCAGTTTGTTTGTTTGTTACTCTTGGCTTCCTTAAGAGGCTTTCCATCTCCAGCTCAGTTACTTTCCCATGCCGGGCTGATGAGTGCTAATAAGCACGAAATTGCAGTCCTCGGCTGGAAATGACTGAGCTGGCGGTGTATTTCATGTAATGTTGTTCTTGTTATATATGACATGGCTTTATTGGATAATCAGTCTATACAAATTAAGACAGCTCGTTTATCACATAAGAGTAAGTAGGATAGCAAAGTACAAAAGCAGTTAAAATGAAAACTAGAACAGATCAACAAAAGAACACAAGATAAAAAAAATCAAAGACTTGAACAGCAATAAAATTAATCTAAGAAAGGTATACTTTGCAAAGAGTTCATGTGTTATGTCGCTCCAGTATAGAGTGTTTATCTTTCTATGTTTCTGGTACTCCTTGTCATGTTTTGGGCACATAAGATTTTCTGTATTCATAGTGTCCGAATTGCATAGTTGGCATGTACTAAATAGAAGGATGTTTATTTTAGTGAGATGTTTTGCTATGCAATCATGGCCAGTGTTAAGTCTGAAGTTTGCCACAACCTCTTTACAAGGTTTATGGCAAAACATTTTCCAAGTGCCTTGGCTGTTAATCCAAGGTTTACCTGATGATTCTGCTGTTTAGTTAAAATTTTAGATTGTCTATTAATTTCTTTAAAAAATATGATTTTTAAGTGTCTCTGGAGGTACTGATTTGTTGTCTTGTTGCTCTAATGCTCCTTTCTAGTTTGCCTTCTCGTTTTCATCGACTCGTAAAACGTGTGAAGAGTCAATTCCTCCAACGTGTGAAGAGTCCACTGAAAAGTGATTGTTTTGTGATAATTGAAAAGAAAGTTTAAGATTTGTCTAACTTCTGAGATAATCTGAGTTTCTGTGTCATGATTTTTAACTACTGCCTAGATGGCTCCTTTTGAATAAACTAGAATAACTGTATTTGAGAAATAATTAATCTTTTGCTTGAGGGATTCATAGTGAAATTTCAAAGATCTCTACATCGAAGCTTGACATGAATTTTCTCACAGGCGCACACTGGGAAAAGAGTTTGCTGTGTACAGCAGCCTCAGAAGTTGTCCTGTATTTTTGAACCACCAGTCAACCTCTTGACCATTCAGCTTCTGGGTATTGTTCATGCTACATACATGGTGTGTTCGCTTTCAGAATAGGGTCAGGGATGTTTTTCTTGACCAACTCGTCAATATCTGGCTGGTAATTGATATCGATATATTCAACTGGGTTATCCATGATTTTGTTACAGTTTATTGGTTTGTTTTCATCTAATTCCTGTTGTAATTTCTCGCAAACTTTAAGGAAAGAAACATGAGCCTTTTAACTGCTTGGTTTTCTCTCATTCTTCTATTTTGCTCTTTGCGATGCTTTCATTTTAACTAATGTACCAATTGATTATTTCTTGATTTAAACGACAATTTATGGGTTTGAAGAGTAGCTCCGCGTAAATGTAATCGGAGTTGTTTTCATGGCCGATTATTAATCATAATGATTATTTTTAATGTTATCAATTCCTCCGTCTCTTTTTTTCTTCTTTTCTTTTCTTTTTCTTTTTTTTTTAATTCTAGAAATAGTTAACAGTTTATTTCTAAGGGACGATTTTTCTCCTCTTTCCTAATTTTCCAAAAATAATTTCAAAATTTCATGCAATATCTTTCAGCTAATTTTCATATTAATGTTAATAAAATCACATAACGTTAACTAGACATGAAAATTTAAAAATATTGTAGGCAGCCTGAGGTTAGCAGGCAAAGTTAGGAATTTTAAATTTAAATTTATTTTTAAATTGTTAGTAGCCCATTTTATTCAAGTGTTTTATTCATTAAATATATATATATGGTTATATTAAAGCATTATTATAATGGGGAAATGTATTTATTCATGAAACATGATGCAACATTGTTTTGTGTGTATATTTGTTCAAAATAAAAATAATTAAATAAAAAAAATATTACTTCAACCATCAGTTTGTAAACAAATTAAAAAAGTAAAGTATGTATCTATTTTTTACATCAAAAAAATTTTTAAAAAAATATATTTTTTTTGAATCGAAAATCAATAATTAAAACCGTAAGTTGTATGAAGTAATCATATGTATAGTAACGAGAAACAAAATAACTGAAAAATAATCAAGTTGCGTCCCCAAAAACAGGGGTCAGGGTATCATCCGAAACTTTAGGAAATGATCCTGATTTTCTTTAAGAAATGAAACAAAACAGTTAAGGCGGGAGGAGAGTTAAGGGGAGGTTCCAGTGAGATCATATACTACACATTTGTTTATTTCTGGTGCATTTGTGTCCTTCAAAAGATAAGTATAAATAACATTAATAACATGAAAATAAAAAGTAGCTGCAAGGCAGATGATATGAAAAGTGTAGGCGGAGGGGGGGAGGGAGATAAATGATTTTTGTATTATAATTTAAATGTTCTGTAACTTAATTATTCTTTGTAGTGTCATGTGAAATTCAGCTGTGAGAATTATAATATATTTACGCACTTTCTAACTATTTGTTTTTACTAAACTTTCATACTGCAGTTCTAAAATAATGTTTGCAGCAAATTACGTTTATCTATTGCTCATAAATGTATTCATCATAGTTTCTTGTTGAAGGTATGCTTAAAAAAAATTATTTTGAAAAATATTTTTTCCGTCGATTAATTGGCAAAATATGGCCGATTATAAATAATCGGCAAAGTGGCCGTTTAATCGGTACTGCCGATTAATTGGTGCATCCCTAATACAAACACTTTACTATCATATTTGAAAATATGTTTAAAAAATGGAGGGTACAGTGGAAATTCGGTTAGTCAAAAAAGCTAATTTTGAGAAAAACGCATTTAAATGCTTGACTGATGGGCTTTTTTTCCAGAATCAACTATTTTCGAACAACTATTTCAGCTGACTTACGGAATTTTGTCAAAAGATGACTGACTATTCGAAAAGTATACTTCAGCGCAACTACTAGACTGCACCATTATTTCGTTTCCTTGTAAAAGCTGACTGACGGAGTTTTTCCCCTGTACCCTCACATAGGGTAAAGGGTACTACCCTGTACCCAGTAATTGGCACTTTAAGAGTTTGTCCTTCCAACTTACCTCCGTTTTCATTACTTAGAAAACAAATATTTGCTTGCAAATATTTTTTTATCAAAGAACGCACATCTATGCATCTATTTAGTTAACTAAAAGCAAAAATTTTTTAATAGATTTTTTTATAAAAATATATGTATTAAAAGTTACAGAAATGACCAGTAATCGGCACCTGATGCCCAGTGTATGGCACCTTGTGATCCAGTGATTGGCACATATTAATAGAACTGGAAAAAGACTTGATTTTTTAATTTTAGATTAAATTTTTATCATAATCAGAAACATAATTAATGTTAATGTAAAGAAGGTAATTTTACATTAACTAATGGTAAATCACACATCTTGAAGTTGAAAAAGTATTTTAGAGAAATAAAATTGGAGCATTATATGGAAAAAATATCGAGATTAATGCTGTTCCATCAGTTTGTATGCAGTTTTGATTTCACGAATTATAGCTATTTCCGCAGAAAAAGGAACATCACCTGATGATTCTAAGGGACCATAAAAAATGAAGCAATTCTCTACAGTCGCAATGTTACTGTGATACCCACACATATTGTTTTTTTTTTAATTGTTTCGCTTTAAAATTTAACAGAAAAATCTGTAGGATTCAAATCAGTAGTACAACCTATATAATATTGTTGCTGTTAAAGTATCATAAATTAAACACAGCACATTAGTGACTATTATTGGCCCATGTGCCAATTACTGGGGACTAGCATCACTGAAGCACCACTAAATGGCATCCATCATTACTTCAAAAATCCAAAACGGGACAAAAATATACTTCTTCCCCCTTCAAGTAACACATTTCAACTAAATAAAACTATTGACAACCAAAATATAAAATACATTTTAAGCCAGATTTTAATGGATTGATGTGCATGCTTCCCTAAACCAGAGAAGAAGCTTTTGCAACAAAAATGTCTGATTTGACACAAGCTAAAATTGTTTCTCTTTCCTATGCAATGCTACCATTTAGTAACATGAATTGAAGTTATAATCTTTGAGGTAAATGTACATTCAGTTGGTATATAGCCTTCTACTTTTAAAAGATTGGATATGAATCTTATTTTAGGACATTTTTGTTGGAAGTGCCAATCACTGGTGACCTGCCAATTACTGGGGGTGTTACCCTATGCGTCGTAAGTTTTATTCGGGGTCTGTGAGCTTCCCAATTTGTCGCCGGCTAATCTTTTAAAAATTGAGGCTTTCTTAACTTTTTCTATAACAGTATTCACATTCAACATTAAACCGGACAAATTTACAGAGAAATGATGGCATGTGCTTCAGGGTTACAACACTGATAAAACTACAGGTTGCATTTGGCACCTTTTAAGGGTAAAAAACTTGTTCACCAGCGGCACTTTATACGGTGCACCCTTAACACGGGTGAAAATCTGGCACCCTCAACCCAGCGTGCACCGCGATGAAAAATGGAACCCTATGGCAGAACATTGGCACCTTTAACACGGGTGAAAATCTGGCAATCTTAATCCAGAGTGCACCGCGGTGAGAAATGGAACCCTATGGCAGAACATTGGCACCCTTTCTGTTTCCTGTTGCTGCCCCCCCCCCCCCCCAACGGGGCAGTGTGCATTTTTGGATGCAATTGTGTACATTATTATTTATCGTTTAGAGTAACAAAAAACTAAATCTTGGTACATTTTCCACATTGAATAGTTCTGAAAATGATTAAAACTTGTACTTTAAGGCATTTGATCACATTTCAACTTTCGAACATAGTTTAAAAGTGTTCATGACTGTAATTTGTCTGTTCGTGCACTAATTTTCGTACATCCGCTTATATTGCTCAGTAATTTTAACATGTTATTGACATTTACTGCAGCACAGAACCGAAAATGAAGAGCGTAGGTAGTATTTGTAAATCATTTACACGAACAATAAATATTCAACTATATTGCAATCATGAAAGAAAATAAAATCGTTTCATAAACGTTCAAAATTTTAATCAAGAGCAACATATTTGTACGTACGTATGATTCGACATTTGAATATCCATATAGGATGTAAATAAGCACTTTTTTTCAATGTGAAGTCTTTCGACAAATTAAAAGCCAAAACAAATTCTAACGATCCTCATTCTTACTATTACTAGAGCGACGAAAAAAGCTCAAGCATTCGCTTCAAGCAATAACGCTGACATGAGATACAGTGCAGAACCTTTTATCCGGGAACCAAAAAACCGGGAAACCAGAAAACCGGCAACTTTTTCCCGATTTTTCCGCCATTTTTTAAAGAATATACCATTTTGGTAATTTTTGAAAACCAAGCATTTTTTCTGAAATACCAAAAAGAATATGAACGATTCTTAATAAACATCATATTACTCACGGAAAACTCGGGGAAAATGTTTGCAAATACCAACTTCAAATGGTTGTCCTTTATGCGGGGCAAAACTTCACAAAAAAAGTAGTGGATTTTTTTTCCCTTTTCCAAACAGAATGTGAGGGTCTCAGGTATTATGAATAACTTCAGCTTTTTGATGTTCAAAATATTCTCTCACTCTTAGTTTTTAATATTTCGATATTTATAAGCATTTCTGAACTGTTTTCTTCTTATTTTAATATACATAACTATTTATTACAGTAATTTAAGTTTTACAAACAATGGGCTAATAGCGCTTTTTAGCGATCCAGAAAACCGAGAAATTCAGATATCCGGGATAGCGATGGTCCCGAACTTCCCGGATAATTGGTTCTCTACTGTAGTAAATAAACGAGCTGATGTGTGCATCACACGATTTCCTTTTACATTTGCCTTCCATTACTGACAATTTTAATGTGATTCAATAGTTTACTCTCTAAATATCCCCACCAGTGGCCAAATTGAAACCAGATTTAAAAAAAAAAAAAATCGCCAAATTTGTCGCCAACTTGGCGACCAAAAGATTGACAATATATCGCCAAGTGTCCGCCAAATTATAACATCATTTGAGTATACATCGAAATTAACAATGATTTCCCTCCAAAAAGGGGCAAAAGACCCCTTTAGAAACACCCAAATGCAACCAAAAGAGGAGGTGCACAACTAGATCCCACTAGGAGTCTATGTACCAAATTTCAACTTTCTAGGACATACTGTTCTTGAGTTATGAGACATACATACGATCATACGCACATACATACGTACATACGGATGTCACGAGAAAAGTCGTCGTAATTAACTCGGTGAATATCAAAATGGATATTTCTGGTGTTTATACGTTCTTAGGCACTTATCCGCGTGTAGTCGGGTTGAAAAAAAAAAAAAAAAACTCATCATTAATTCGGGGGTGAGCAAAATGGAAATTAAGGCCGAATTTTGAGCGAAAATTTTTTCGCGAATACAATATTTCCTTTTTTGGAAAAGAAAGTAAAAAGAATTGAGACGGAGAAGGAATTTCTTTATCGTACTCTTCTGTTTTGTTTATACGCAGCACCGTTAGAATTTCCGCTCACTTACTGATTGCATCACATTGTTAACAATAAATCTCTTAATTAAAAATCCACAAGATCCCTGACAATAAAAGAAAGTAAAAACACATATTCAAAATTAGTTGAATTAACTTTTCAAATATCATCTAGTTTAAACGTTTTGATTATTAAACGTTACTTATCCAGTGCTGATAGCCATTTTTAGGTAAAATTTACGCATGATAGAAATAGCAAAAATGTTCATAACGGCAAGCTGAAGAATCAAAGTACTTTGAAACACTTTTAAATATATTCGGAAGCCTTCAAAGCTACACTATGATTAAATGCCTGTACTTACGCGAAATTTTGAAGAGTAAATTGCAAAATCCTTTAATTTTAATTCAATTTCGTACTTCATTCAATGTGGAAGTACATCTACGTTGTTTCTTCATTCGTCAGCCATTGATTGTGGTTGAACGATGTCAGAGAGTGCATGCTCCAACGTGTCACCCTTGCGTTTAGGAGGTTCGTCTTCACATTTGTTAGCGTCATTCACCTTGTTCACAATTCCTAGCCTACACTGCACCCTGAGACACCGTGTTTTCACCCCAGGGAGCCAAATAGCTTTCCAAAGGCACCCGTAGTTTTGATAATGAAGGAGCCCTTTTTCAATAAAAAAAAGAGGTGATCTTCCCGATGAAAATGCATCCGACAAAAGCTTTTTGCAAAAAGATTTTGGCCGAAACCCGTGTCTGCAGTTCTCTACAAATTTGTGCAATTTAATGCTGCACCTTTTTTTTTACTTTAGTGTTTAATGGTCGAATTATCCGACAATGCTGAGCATAGGGAAAGTTATGCTATTTTTTCAAAGAGACTGTTAAATGAATTTGTCGCTTTTTTGCATAGCAGAAGAATGTTTCCATGCGAAGCAGCAAAAAAGGGCGGGAAAGAAAAGGAAAGATAAAGAAAGAATATACAAAAAGTAGAAAGTTGTAAGATTAAATCTGTAAGTAATTTGAATAATGTAAAGAGTACATTACCTTAAAATCTCTCGTTGGGGTATTGTTCACACAAATACTATTTACGATGTTGCAAATTTCCCTCTTTTTGTACCGATAAAGGACCGAATCCATGCAAGCAGCAACGCCGAACCCGTTACACAGTAATTCATAGTGATACCTGTAGGATATAGCAAGTAGTTACGACGGGAGATAGATGAATTCGGCTGAATTAAGTTAGAGAAAGGATAAAAATGTAATTGTTGGTACAGATTAAAGGCTTCTTCACCAAGGACGGATAATAACTACATTTTATCTAAAATATAAATAATGTTACAAATTCTGTAAATAGTAATTATTTTTGTGATTAATTTGTTGTAATCTGGCTAAATTAGGTGTTTGTTCCATTATTTTGCATCTAAAATTATCTTAGTAACGTAACCTGTAAATAGCTTTCTGTAATGTGCATACAACCCCCTAACGTTCGACTGAAGTATACGGTCCCCCTATTTTTCATTGATCAGATTCATGAATGAATAAAAAAGAAAATCGAGAAGCATTTCGAATTTTGTGGAAACTTCTCTTTCGAGATTTATAAATAGCCACGGACAACGGCGGGAGTCAGTCCCGAGTTAGTTTTTTCTTGTGAATCGTGTCAGCGGTACGCTGGAGAGCATGTATTAGCTCTGTTTTGTGAAACCTTTTAGCTGTATTTTTGCGTATTTGGATGTAAATACGTGTGTAACCGTTGAGTTCACTGTGTTATTAATTGATATTTGCTTAATTGCTGATCATTGATTCAGCAGTTGTAACTACGCTTCCTGTACATAGCTGTAAATAAATCTAATGTGTTTTTCTCAAGAACTGTGTCGTCATTTCAAGAAAGTTTAAAGTTGTATCACGAACTCTTAACAATATTTATCCCGGAAAATGTTCGTTTTCCCCATTATTGAGCAATCACGATTGCTCTCCTTTGGCCGTCCTTCGCGTTGTGGTTCCTTTTTCAGCTTGGACCAGGGGCTTCTGCAGCACCACCGCCCTCTGCAGGCGCGTCGGAATCCGCTTTTCCTGGTCGGAGGCGTCCATGTCCTGTACGCACACATGCTCACACACATACACACTCACATATACACACGCCTACGTGTATACACACAGGTCTACGCACACACACAAGCCTACACATGCATGCACGCGCGCCTACGCACACACACACAATTATACACACGTAACCGCCCAGGAGGAGGAGCAAGCTTGGAGGGACAGGAGCCGTTTCTAGAAACAATAACTCCGATGAGTAGGGCACTGTCGCAACTCGTGATTGCGAAATACATAATTTGAATTAAAAATGTCTGAATTCAAGTTAATTTTCTTCCTTTTTCTCATATTCATTAATTGGCAATTTAGATCTTAACTGATGAGCGGATTTTTTTTCTATTTTCCTAAAAAAAGTGGTGAGGTGGAGTGAAGGTCCCAACATTGTATTCCTTATGCACTCCTCAAAATTTAGCAAATAAAGTCCTAAAATAAAGTCTATTAATATTTGTATTATTTGTTTTTATAAATACTACAGAAGCATTACTGAAAAAACGTATATATGCGTTTAAAACTATATATCGTCCTATCAGAGCAGCATTAAGACATCTTATCCCAGGAATAACAGTCAGAAATCCTACTGTTGCTTTGAGGCGTAGCATTACCTATATTTGTAAGCGTTACCAAACGTTTGAATGCGATACCAATTCTTCTGGGGTGTAAGGCAATTCACAAGTTACTGTTTAAAACTATATTGTTCCTACACATCATCTGAACCAGAGACTTTCAAAATTTTTTGGTCTGCTTATAGGCATCCAACTTTTTTGTGGCCCCTCTCGTAGGGGCGAATACAGACTACCATTTAAGAAAGGGGGCGGTCATAAAAGGGGGTTTTGGGTACGAAAAATTTCTAAAATTACTTAGGTGTCAATAAAAAGCACCAAAGCCGGTCAGGAATAAGGTGCCCTAGCATGTTACTGCAATTGTTCACATTTTGATCATAAAGCATTTGAACATAGTATAAATGGATGATATCCGCCCCTGCCCCTCAATAGATAACTCATTGTACGGAACAAAATGCCCTCTAATGGGAAGTGCGACCCTGGGGTGGAAATACTGCTTTGATCTGGCCAAGGCTGAAAGATCCTTCTTTTATCTGTATGGAAGTTAAATAAAGAAAAAAAAAAGTCCCGTTTCTTTAATCGAAATAAGACTTAATGAAGAAGCGAATTGTCATTGCTACAATACTGTCATTACAATCTTTCTATTCTGAAAAAGGCCTAGAGTAACGGCATCGGTAACAGACAAGGGGCCAAGTAACAGACAGTCGTTTAGTTTGGATTTAAATAATGAGAATTTTAGGCGGGTAAAACTCATGCTGCTGCGACCCATGACTACAGAGGTTTTATCTGAGTGAATTTTATGATCCAGTTGATATTTACGAGGCAGTGTTAGGAGGCTATGAAGAACCACCACGAGATCTACCGGTGATTCTTGTTCATTTGAATTTAATAAGGCTTTAGTTCTAAAAATAAAGAACTTTTGCTCATTTTGAAGAGAAAAGGGGAATTATGTCCACTACTCATCCTTTCCTCATCCTATGTGTTACTGGGTATCATCAGAACTTTTGGTGTCTGTTACTGGGGGTCGGACCTTTTTTCGAAATTGAGCAAATAAAAATAGAATTAACTGATTCAGAGGATCCAGCAGCAACCAAACATTAGATGAGATGTAGTTGCATGAGAGAAAAGTAGTTTTAAAATTCTAAATACATTAAAATGCTCAGAAAATTGAGTTAACCTGAGAGCGATGTCTTAAGCATGCCTGTTACTGGTGCCGTTACCCTAATGAAAGTAATGATTTTTTGTTCTTTGAATCCTTTCAGAGCGCCCTGTACTCTGCTATATCTTTCGCGTATCTTTGCCTCTTTGAATTGATACTAGTACACCATATTGTGGCACCCCATGCTGTTACGAAGTCACCCCACTTGACAATAAAAAAAAGGTTATTTTTTTAAAATGCAATAAATAAAGCACTTTCGCAGTAATAAGTTTAGTTTTTAAAAATGCAAAGTGTTCTTATAAACTGATAAACGCATCTTACCCTATAGGATTGCAAAACGTGAAAGAAGGCATTGAAATGTAAGAGGGTGAGATTTGCTGAATGTCTACGACAGTTGGGTAAGTCCAGTACAAAAACAGAAACTGCATCGTCTGGTACGAAAAGCCACAAACACAAAAACACACAAAAAGCGCTTTTAAAATTCGAAGTAAAGTTTTACGAATTCTTGTTCTCTTCATCATATATCTTCTTCACGGCGAGAGGGAGGAACAATTTCAATTTTAAGAACTGCTAAACTGTTGCCAACAATTCCACTGAAACTATTTTAAAAAAGGAGCATTTCCTCCACAAGTAATCGATCTATTTGGGTTATAAACAATGAGGAAGATCTGGAATGTTATTTATAGTAAAAAGACACGGTTCCTGCTTTACAATGCGTTTGGGATGGTTGTATTTACTTTTGTTGGAGAAATATTTACTTTGAATTACTTAAATTACCTTTAAAACAAATTGGAAGGAACAAAACACACAAATTTGTTGTTTTTAATGACTAAAGAGTTTTATTCAAACCTCCCAGTTGTATTTTTTGCTTTTGTTACAGAAAATATTGGTTTCTTGATTTAAGTACCACATGACATACTCTTTAAAATTATTTTATTGCTTTGCTATATTTCAAAAGGTTATGGATTTGAATATTATGAATGATAAAATGAAGGTTTGTTCATGTCCCTAATAACAAAACGTTCGTTCATTTACTTTGTTCACAAGAGAGAAGCTGACTTCCATCAAAACAAACTATTCAGCAGAAATACATTTTCAAAATTACGCACAAGCCTGTTTGATTTCTTTTGTTATAAATCTTTGTTTCCAAAACACGCGAATCTTTAGCCGAAATGTTGTGCTACAAATAAATAAATAAGTAAAAATAAAATGATTGAATTTGTTAATGTGAACCATTGAGAGCAAGAGTGGTGAAAGTCTTTTTTTTTTTTTTTCAATAATTTGTACATACGTCGTTGGAAGTTAAATTTAACCTCATTCTACTTCATGTGAAAATGATGTAAGTCTAGGTTCAATGTAATAGAGAGTAATCTATTTTATTCTACTTCAAGTGAAAGTGGTGTAAGCCTAGGTTCAGTGGAATAGGGAGTAATTATAAAATGGAACAGCAAAGTTGTGTGGGTCAATAAAATAAGACTTGAGTAGGGTTGGTTGGGATGGAGACCTCTTTTGAGAACAGTTCGTTTTTGAAACCTTATACAAAAGTTTTGAAACAAAAAATATTTAAACTTACTGACTATTTTACCTTGAACATTATTAATGCACAAAAGTTCATCTCTTTTTTTTTGAAAATAATGCTTTAAATATTCTTAATGATTAAATTTTGTAAAAACTCAGATGTGTGTCTCACTTACCACATAATAAGGGGCCGCCCCCTTTTATTTAAATTTAAATGAAGCAAATTTAAAAAAAGGGTAAGAGGGTTTTATTGGATAAAGTATGTCAATTTTTAGCATGATTTTTTTTTTTTTTTGTAAATGCATCCGTTAATGATATATTTACTGTCTTTTGAATCTATATGACGGAAAATTTAAAACAAAATACAAAACAAATACATCTGTGAAATTCATTGAAAGCCTATAAGGGCATATTTTACTTTTACATATAAAGATGTGTTGAAAGAACTTAATACTGTTGATATAAAGATCAAATTTCAATAAACTAGTAAAAGTATAAGTGGAAAAACAAATTGGAAGCTGAGTGCTTCAATGACTGCGTCTAACTAAAGTTGGCTAAGGAAGAACTATTATCACTTGATCTTCAGTAATAAGTCCAATATCATCTGCACCAGGCCAATAAAAAACATCGCTATTTCTATTCGTTCTTGCAAATTGAGCATTATTATTATTATTATTTTGTTTCATCAACTTCCAACATTAGAATTATATAATAAATTATGGTTTTCTTAAATGCAAATTTCAATTCATAATCAAAAATTCATAATCACCAGCTTTAGCAGTTTTTGCAGCTGAATTATCAATTCCTTCTAGGTCATCATAGTTGTCCTGTGTTTCACTAATATAAATATTTCATCAGAGTTGCTTTTGATTTTAAAATCCTCACTATTATGGGGGACCCACTTACCCTTTATAGCAAAAATTATAGTTTATTGGAGTGGCGAATGTAAAAATAATTAAAAAAAAGAAAACGACGGACGACAGCTTTAATTTCGAATGTTTCCGAAAATGTTTCAGTGCACGACTTCTATGGAGTGTTCATTCTCTGTCTCCTCATTTTTGACGCATTTCAAACAGTTAAAATTTTATAAAAAATGCTGGGTTGATGTATTTAGAACCACGTAGAGACGGTATGAAAAATTATTGGAGTACTTCAATTCCAGGGTACTTATTTTTACCACACACTTTTAAAGCGTACGAACAATTTTGGTAGCCACAGTAGGTAAGTTACTCTTTGTGTCTACGCATTTCAAAACTTTAATACTACTTTTTTCTTTTTTTTTTTTTTTCAATATGGCTTTTATTCCCCAGAAATAAAATTCGGAACAAAGCAAAAATTGAAGCTTTTTACACGCCAATATGACTATCAACAGAATAATTGAATTGGGGACTGAAACAACATTGTATGTTACTATTTCGATCTATTTATTTTTGTAATTACGAAAAAATACATATTCTTTTTTAATGAAGTTTTTTTACTACCCCAAAACTAATTCAGTTCTCCAATACTCTTGCCGAACAACGTTACATGTGAAGATCATAGAATAAGCAAAAGTTTGTTGCACGCATACAGAGGATACAGCTCTGTAAAATGCATAATTTGTAGCAAGAAACGTTGCTCCAGTCAACCTATTCAGTTGTTCAACATATCGTACATTGGCAAGTAAAATGACACAACTCAAAATAAAAAAAATAAAAAACAGCAATAGAGAAAATTAAGATTTAACGCAATAGTAATTTTAAGCGATTTAGTCTGAAATGTTATAATATCCGCAATCAACTTATGTGATGTTTACTAATTAGTTTTTGTAGTATGCATACTTAAAGCTCGAAATATTTTCTTCAAAATTATGAAATTTTAATGATGTGTCACTATTGTTAAGCCTTGGAAATAGTTTATATAATGTTATTTTTGAGTCGCGTGTGTCAGCATCCCTGTTGTCAAGGCAACAATAGCTTTGGTTTAAAATTGCTTGTTCGGATGATTTCGAGAGCAGAGTTTGCAATGTTGAAAAGAGCAAATAAAATTATTATCTTGTTAACCTTATAACTATGGAGTCCATTCTTTTGCGAGTATTTTTAAGTATAGCTACCATAGACTAATGATAAGAGTAGACCGAGCTTTCCCAGACTTGCTGATGAAAAAAATTGGTTCATGGATACATCATGTGACTGGTGGAAGGCTTGGCGGAAACTTTGGCAGCATGGTTGTAATGGCTACATTATCTATAGACTGGCACTCGACATGTATTTTAAGACGTAATGTGTTTTCATTGTAATTTTTTTTCCAGGTGCAGAGATTGAACTGTGTTTCTTTTATTATGCATTATTTTGACATTAGTAATTAGTTTTTGATCAGTTTTCAGTAACTTTTATTTCATTTGAAACTGCTACGTCAGCGTTGGCGTGAACGTAATGGCGTAAACGTTTTGCGTTAACGCAAAAATGTACTAATCGGTGTCTTAAATTGAAATTGTAGGTAAAAATCTTACCGTTTGCCGATTCTTTTTGGGCGCTTGCATCTTTAACTGCTTAGAGAGTTATTGAAATTGACTAAATAAAATGCACAATACTGTCTAAACGAAAAACTCACTATATTAACAAAATATTTACAACTTAGAATAACAAATTTACAAATCGGACTCCATAAAAGATCATTCTTCCGTGTTCCATCAATTCTATTTATTTTATTTCTCGCGGCAGTTGATCATCTGCTACGATCAACGCCCGCTGTTGCTAGGATATCCATCAGTCACGTGGTTAGGTTTATGAGCAGCAAAAGGGTTGCCATTAGCTCGGTCTATTCTTATTATTAGTCTATGATAGCAACAAGTTTTTAGTATAATTTCAATAAGGCATGAGAATGCAACAACTATTGATGATATCGTTTTTACGCCTTCACGCACCATTTGGGTTAGCTAGCTTTGTGCGATTTTTGGCGCAAGAAAGAGCATTAAATTTAAATTTTGAATACTAGTACATTTTCCTTAAATTTTGAATTGTGACGCTTTCCTTGCCGGGGCGCGATATAACTCTTTGTTCACATACATGATTATAAAAAAATTCCGTAAATAACGCTATCCCGGGGGGGGGAGCCCTGCTTTTCGCTTATAACAATTGTTAGCGCGAATTCGGTGACTTATAGCAGAACTTGTGACAGTTTGACTCTAAGGGGAAGGAGGAGGTTACAAGAAGTGTGACGTCACACATTTTGGTCGAAATAAAAGCGTTCGTTACAGAAATATGTTCATCTAACATTGCGTGAGATGTGACGAGGTAAGAGGGTAAGGTGAAGTGTGACATCCTTTGTGAACAACCCTTGTGAATTTTAAGCTACTGTGTACTGAAGTGTTAAACCAACTTCCTTTCTCTCCCCTCCCCCCCCCCCCACCCAGAAACTAAGTTGGTCGGTGCCTCCCGCGCTGGAAAATACTCGCCCGGGGGATCGTCATCTCTACCGATGAACCTAAAATTTTAAAACAGTATTCAAACCAAAGTCACTTTTTATAACGCACCGTAGATTATAACATATTTCCAAACGTTAACATTCATGCAATATGAAGAGAAATAATCTTAGTTTTAATAATCAATTGCATGGATATTTTTCAGATTGATTTTTTACCCCAGTTCCTTTTATTTATTACTAGAGGACCCGACAGACGTTGTTCTGTTCAAACTTTGTAAATTGAAAAGTTAAAAAAATTCAATAAACTATCAAGCGTTTGAACCGTTCTGTTTAAAAAAAAATTCAGTGAATGGAAGTACTTCTTTTGACTGAAGGAAACAACCCCATTGTTTGGTTTTGCAACTATCAGCAAGGCCATGGCCGAATTACATTAGCCATTGGTCTTTGGCGTCCACAAATTTGGCGACAATTGGGAAAATTGCTAGAACTCCTAGTTTTCAAACTCTTCCCACAATTTCTACATTGTCTGGGGGAATTATCATAACGTAGATCGTAAAATAGCGCAGAGTTGGCGAAAACATTTCCCCATTGTTTAAATTCCGTGGCGCCAAGAAATTTAAATGACGCGAAGCTAAAAGACGAAACCATGGCAATGCGAAAGAAAACATCAGTAATTTTAATAAAGATTAGATTTATTCGAACTTTATTTTTAACGGCTTGTAACTTTTTTTCCTTTGGAGATAGAAGGTTACTTTTTCGACCAAAGGTCGAGATATTTTTGGAGTAAAAAATGTCACTTTTTCCAACGGCGTCAAAAAGAAAACTGTGGGACAATTCCTTCACTTTTATTGATAGATTTAATGAAGAAAGTATAGCCAAAATTTCAGCTAAGCCTAAAAAAGTTCGAGCTAAAAACGCAAATTACTCCCGCCGTAATTATGTTAGAGCATTGAGATAAATTGTTTAGAACGCGGAAAATTCTACCCTTTTCAACGATATATAATAATAACATGTGCAAGTAAATTTTCACCCCTTTAATAGCCAATAATAGGCAATTTACTTGAAATTTGGGCCTAAATTTGAATAAAAAAAAAAGAACTATTTATCGGATTTTTTCGAATTATAGCCTATGTTACTCAGTAAGAAAGCACCTTTCATATAGTGAAAGAAATTTTCAAATAGGTGCAGTGGTTCCGGATATTACCTCGAAAATATAAACACACAAAAATCCGACCTCTCTCTTTATAATATTAGTAAAGATATATACAGTGGCTCCCAAAAGTCTTCGTACACCTACGACTTTGAACGAAATAGGCCCCATTCCATTGGTTAGAATTAATATTTCGGAATAGGTATTTAATTATAAGATCTATGATCTATTTTTAACAAAACTACATGAAACGTTTTTAAAAAATATTAAAACTTAATTTTTTAAAAATCAAAAACCAAAAAGTGCCGGAAATTTTATGTCACAAAAGTCTTCGTACACTTTATAAAATTTATATATATTATTGAATAATCTAACTTTTGATTAAGTTATTAATTAGTGGAATATCATACAGTATTCATAACACCTTTTAAACGTCTGGGAATAGATTTCATTCTTTTTCTTTCTTTTTTTTTTGCGTAATTTCTGAGTAAGTGTTCAACCACACTTCGAGTCTTACTGTTTCTAGCTCTATTTTCGTTTTAACGCCCAATTTTCGTAATCTAGCTTCCAGATATCTCTAAATACGTTACATTAAGTTAAAATCTTGAGATTGAGAGGGTATTTTCTAAATTTTAGGACAATTTTCGAGGCACCAGACGCAAACGTTGAAAACCGTGTGCTTCTTATCGTTATCTTGATAAAAAACAAAGTTGTTTCCAATAACCAAATTTTTGGCTCAGAGTTCAAAATTGGTTTTTAAAATATTTAAAGGAACAGCATAATTCATTATTTCATCAAAAAATTACAAACTACCAAGCCCTGATGCTAATATGCACCCTCACACTAGAACACCTCCACCGTCCTGATTAAATGATCCAAAGAAGTTCTTAAGATTAAGTCCCTAATTTTTTCTTCTACATACAATTGTACCAAAAAATACCCAAAAATGTTGAATTCATTTTTATCTGTAAGTAAGAAGTGATTCTAAAACGTTTTTAGCTTATTTAGCATTGATTTGCGACGAAAATCGTAAGCTTTCTGTTTTTCGCATGACCAAGAAAATTTCTGCGGGAAGAGTTCCCATTTAATCCAGCTAATCAGAGAACTTGGCGAACAATTTTAGGTAAAAATTAAATGTAAAATGTTTCATTTAACTCTGCAGAAACTTTTACAGCACTCAAATGTGTATTTTTCATAATTTTTGTAATTTTAAATCTCCGATCACGTTTTGTCAACTTTGCCGGTTGACCTTTTCTTACCTTGTTTTCGGTCCAATTCCTTTCTTTAAAGCATTTTATCAAGCACTTTACTATACAAACAAATAAATTAACTGATTTAGAGACATTTCAAACCAATTTATCACTACTGTGGGAAAAAAAATTCAAATTTTGAATGGTGTTTGCGGTTTTTTACGACTACCAGCCATTTTACAGTAATAAGCACAATATTAAGGAATAAATAAACAAAAAATGAAAGCCAAATGACTTATAAGGGTCAACACAATGCAAAAATATTAATAAAACTTCATATGATAATTTTAATCAGGAATTTATTCGGAAATATTTGAGTGTACGATGACTTTTGTGGCGTGTTATTTCTCTGTCTCTTCTTTTTCTGACCCATTTCAAAAAGAAGTTCCGTCAATATTTTGAAAAAAATCAATGGGTTGTATTTAGAATGACATAGGAATGATGTGAAAAAATATTGGACTTCATATTCGAATTCAGTTTCGAGTTATTTTGGTTTTACTAAAAAATTTCAAAGTGTACGAACACTTTTGGGAGACACTGTAAATCCCTTCTGGAACGTTTGGTCACTCCCCGACTACCAAGCGGGGGAGGGGAGCAGCATTTGTTCGCATAATGTTTTCAGAATTTTTCAAAAATTATAGCAGCTACTTTAGATTGATTGAATGTATATCCACACTATATAATCTGAAATTTTGTACATAATCCGTACAGATGTACCAAATACCCAGCAAATTTAAATGCACGTCAAAGTTTAAGGTTGTCTCAATCGCAAGCGGTGGCGATCCCCCCCCCCCCCGCGCTAAATTTAGCTCTGCTTTCGGGAGGGCGTTCCGAAGTGCCTTCTTGTCATGAATGCACAATAACACTTTAATACTCTCAAAAGCAACAATAAAAGATGAAGTCAGATTTATTCAAGTAGGCAGGTCCACGATTCAGAGATCAATGTAATGTTAACGTTATTCATTGTAAGGGACGTTTTCAAAAATTGGGTTAGAAATTAATTTCACGGTTTTGTTTTTAAGCTGTAAAATGTCTAATTCGCAACTCCAGCGCTCGAATACGCTACCTTGCGGTGATTTATAAAACTGCCGGGAAAACTAAAACATTGCCACGTTGCGTTCCACGTGTGTCTGCTGACGTAAACACAGGCAGTTTGTTCTGAGTATTTATTAACGCAATCGATGTGTCTTAGTTTGCTTTTAGCTACGGAAATTAATTCGTCCCTTAGTAGTATTCTCGAGTTTCTCAAAATAATGTTAGTTTTCATTATTTCCTTCTAAAATATGAGTTGATTGAGAAATGGTTAAAGCGAAAATTCTGGATTAACAAACTTGGATAACGTTATACAAGGTAAAAATTTTTATTGTTTTGTATGAATTTGTAAGAATATGGGTTTTTTTTAAATCTTAAATTAATTAAACTAACCATATTTTACAGCAGCATTTAGTTGGAATGGACAGTATGCAAAATATTTTCTTGAATATATTATCGTAGAACAAAATGAAAAATGTTTAACCGAGAAAGAATTTACTTTATTCCTTTTATTCTCAGCTGAAAGGTTTCGCCGAATTTGTTTAGGGTTATAGTTTTAGTATTGTGCGTGCAAAGTAGCCTTGGCGAGATTTCGCGTTTTTAGTTAAACCATTTTTAATTTTTATCATGAGTGGAATAAAATGGTAGTAAGATTACAGAATTCGATAAGTTAAAAGAAATAATGGTCAATCAACTGAAAAGAAAACTACCACCATATATCCGTGAGAATTTTGTTGATGATTTGCATAACATGACATAATTAAATCGTAACTCAGAAATTAGAAACATCGAAACAGAAAAATTTAAAATTAACCGATTCGGGAATTCGAGAGAAATAACTCAGCTACAAATGCAAAACAATAAGCGCTAGCCAAGCAAGGCAAAAAAGTATCATCTTCTTTCGATAATAATTTGTAATGTCATATTGAATTTTCTAGCATTAATTGTTATTGTTGTCAGGCCACAATTAATATTTAGTTTCATCAAGAATTGATAAATATCGAATTCAACATCGTGGAAATGGCTGCTTAGAACTACGAACTACGTAGTTTGCATTCATCTTTGACGTTTAGCAATGCTTCTTGAATTCTCATTTCTTTTTACGTGGGCCAGAATATCCACAAGACTTTGAAAATTAATTTAAAAAGAATAAAGCGAAAAAATTATACATACGAACAAAAATCACAACACTTTTAGCATTTTCTTTGTTACCGCATGCGTTTGTTTTAGTTTTTTCGTCCGCCATTAGACAGTGACTGCAGTGCCCCCTATAGTTCGTTGGAGTTGCGAATACTATTTCATGCTGAAATCGGAGCTTTAACACTTGTAATAAAGTACAGTGGAGTACCGATCTTATCTAAACTTTTTATAGACTGTAATAAAATTGTGTAAAGAGCAGAATTTCTCTCCCAATTTTTTTCGATTCACGGTACTATTTAAAGAATTAGGCTACGGTGCAGTGAGGAAATTTTACGTCTATTATGAGCTTGGTATGAAGGAAACTGTTAATAGTGCAAGTTTAATACTTTTGGGATATACTGTTGACATCACTGGGATAAGTTTTAATCCACTACTGGGGTCGTCATTGCTCTGTTTATACACTCAAAATTAAGGATGTCGGGTCTTCTTGAAAATTCCACATTGCTTGAGCAACGTTCTGTGATTCGGTCGGTCGGTATCCTCTCTACTCTTAGAACAGTGGTGCCCAACTTTTTTTTTTTTTGCTCGCAGACCGCATCTTATACTAAGCTGAATCTCGCGGACCGGCACACATAAAAATTTAAATATTTTTTAATGTTTTCATATAACAATGGTAACAAATCGAAAATAGAAGAAAAGTACAGACCAATAATAGTGTTGTTATCATACTTACATGTCTTTTTTGTTGAAGCGAAGTTTACAACTGTTTTTGAAAACGAATTTCGGACTATTTGACTTCAAAATCGCAACAATCATTCGTAATACCGAATGAAGATAATTGGTTGTTTTGGAAGGCTTCAAAATATCTTTTTCGATTTGTAACATTGAACATATCAACGGGCCACATGCATCAGCTTCGAGAGATATTTGATTCGCGAGCCGTAGGTTGGACACTATGGGCACCACTGATCTAGAATGAGTAATGTGTATGGCGAAAGTTGTATGAACCCTAGGAATGTTTACAAGTGAGTATAACAGTTCAAAAGTGGTCGAGAATCAGAGTCTGATTCTCGACCTTTCTGGCAAACCTTTTGAAATTTCTACTTTTCTAACTCGAGTTGTAGCGTACAATTAACAGCCAGTACTATTTAAATATGCTTTTGAAGAAGGTAAAGTCAGCCATGAGAGAGAAACGTCTTGGATTTCAGGGAAGAGGTTTGATAATCCAGCAAGACAACACACGTCTTCGCGTTGCTCAATTAACCTGTAAAACCATTCATAAAATGAACTGAATATTACTGCCTCGTTATAGCCCCAATTTAGCACCCTCTGATTTCCTTTTTTTTAATTTTCAATCCACTAAAGGAGACATTACGTGGAAAGAAGTTTCAGGATAACAAGGATGTAACGAAATTCGTGGGAATTTGGTTCCGAAACCAAGACTAAGAGTTCTTTGCAGCCGGTTGAGAAAAGCTCTTAATCCGTGAGACAAGTGCAAAAGTGTTGATGAGGAGTATGTTGAGAAGCAGAAAAAGTCCTATGTTGTAGAATAAAACGTTTTTTAGGTCCTAGTTGTGGTAGACTATTATTCGGATAATTGGACAAAAAAAAAAAATTCATGAATATTTCTAAATGCGTGAAAACGGTTGAAACGACATATTTCTAGTGCAGAAAATCTTTGTTTCAATCAACATTAGTAGTAAATAGGTAGATTTAAAAAATTGAGTTTTTGTACGACTTAACTTTAGAGTTAGAGCTCGGTTTTCCTGACCCTGATTTCCCCCCTTCTTAGAAATTTTTACTCCCTCACGTATTGAGAGAACGTTTTCGATTTTGCAAGCTCACAGCTCACTCATAAAATAGGAGATGAATAGTATCTTCGGATAACTGAGCAGTTCGGTTAATTTGAGTTAGAATAACGGGACTCTACTGTACCTTGCTATTTTTTCGGAAGTATTTATCTCCTACTAAAGGCATCTTACACATCTTCCTTTTACAGAAACAAAATAATTATGTACTATTGTTCAATCATTGGAGTGATTATGATGCCAGGCGCTTTACAATGATAATATTTTTTAATGCAGACCCTGAAAAGAGAGCCTTTCGATTTTGACATAACAAGAAGACAAAACTGCTAGCAAAGGACTATTTTATTACATTACAAAGTCAGTGAAAAAAAATACAGGGTGGTTCAAAAATATTGGTGTGGCTTAAAACGCGTATAATTTTTTTTACGTACTTAAATCATTAATACCTGCAAATTGTGCGCGATAGAACGTTGTTACATCTTGTTTTACATTCTCAAGACGTTCTATGTGCCCTCCTCCAAGCGTTTGAAAGATATCACACCTGTACTCACTCTTTTGCCATATACGTTGTAGCATGTACGCAGTAAAGTTCTAGACTAGGAATTCTAAATAGTAGCCATTGGCTGCCAGTCACAGGTAGCCACTTTTTTACTTTTGGTAGTCATTTTTTGAAAAAATATATTCAGAATCACAAATATTGGCAGCCATTTTTTAAAAAAATAATTCAGAGTCACAAAAAATAGTAGCCACTTTTGACTTTTAGTAACCATTTTTTTCTTAAAATATATTCAGAGTCACAAAAAATGGTAGCCACTTTTGAATTTTGGTAGCCATTTTTAAAAATATATATATTCAACACAAAAAATAAATAACTTCAAGAGCGTGTACTCTGAATTACCATGTCAAGGTGGAGCCGACTGACGCACTGAACGTCTCAAGGTCGGAAGCGTGTTGTGATAGCAGGATATACAATATGATTTTTAAGACATAAAAGAAACATATGATTGTCACTTTTGGCGACAAAGACTTAATTTTTCGGCAGTTATTTTCAATGAGATGTTCGAATGTTGGCTACTGGCGACCGCGAATCTAGAGCTTTAGTACGCAGTCCCAGAAGCTACTGCTGCAGTGATCAATTTTTAAACACGTCAAGATTAGCAGGTAAGGAGGGTATAGACACAGTACTCTTTACATATTCCCAAAAGAAAAGTTCACATGGTGTTAGGACTGGTGACCGGGGGGGCGGGGGTCATTCATAAAGTGCTAAAATACCTTTCCCACGACTGCATTTTGACTAACTGAATTATAAATAACAAGGGGGACATATACGATAGCACGCAGAGGAATATAGCTGAAGCCAACTGAAATTTGAGAACTTTTTCTTTCAGTCAAGCTTTACCTGAGCAGTTGGTAAAATATTTCCGAATCGGCAGCTTTATGAAATACCACCATTCTTTTTGAATCACCTTGCATAATACAAATGAATTTTACAGTGAAAATCATTAAATCAAATAGTTACAGAAAAAGACAAGACGTACATATTTTACAAGAAACACATTTATCATAAATTACTAATATTTTTAACAAGCACATATTTACAAAGAGTGAACATACTGTAATTGTAGTACTTATATGATTGCTTCAGTTGTATCAGAATAATACTTTATAATGGAACCGCTCCGCAGGACCGTATGACTTGAATTACATTATTAGCAATGGCGTCTTTGATAATAATTATATTTACACGATGAAATGTATAGGGTATTTTTTATTGATGAAGAAAAAAGATGATGGGAGGATATCAGCCATCATTATATTCTGATGTTTTATAATTCAAATGCAACTGTGCTTTGCTAAACTGTTTTGTTTTTTGATTCAAGTACATACGCGTTAGTACATCAGAGATATTTTGATAACGAAGTGGTCAGCTATTGAGTGACTCATTAGAATGATTCTGGCTATAGAGTGATTAACAAACCAAATGATTTGTTCTCGAATGATTTTTCTTTTCAATGATTGGTTTTCTGGTGACTCTTTCGATTGATTGCTTATAGAGAAGGCCATGGTTTTAACGAGAAAAAAACTGATACACGGTAAATGACTGGTTAGGGACATTTAACCAGGGCTGTGGAGTCGGAGTCGGAGTCGAAGAGTCGGAGTCGGACTGATTTTGGCGTAAAGGAGTCGGAGTCGGTAGAAAATATGCCGACTCCGACTCCGGTCTACTTTTTTTTCTTTAATTTTCGCTGACTCTCCTGGCATTTTTTGAAAAACTGACTACCAGTTGATTCGATTACATGTATAAAAGCCTACTAATAAGAAAACAACTGTCATCAATAACCAGCTGGCTTGATTGTTCATCGAATTTTCTGTAATAGCCACCTACGCTGTTCCCTAGTTTGCTTGTTTTTCAACATTCTTGAAATAATAGCAACTGTGAGCACGGTTTTCTTACCTAACATTTTATATTTTTTTAATCACTTTAAAACAACAATAATAAATTTTTTTTAAAATCACTTTAAAACAACAATAATAACATTTTTTTTACTTCGACCTCAGTTATAAAATTGTAAAAGGAATGTACCCCTTGAGCAAGTTGGAGCCCGTAGTTCGAGAGGTATCTTACGGTGTTCTGTAATTTAACTTAGTGTTGGCGTGCAAAGGCGCAAATCTAAAAGACATGATAAAATATATCTGTCTTTTCAATTTAAGGACAACATCTACAAGCTTGATTCTCAACAAAAGTATGAAATAGAACAAATATCTTGGTTACAACACTCAAATAATTGCAGTTAATCTTAAAATCTTCATTTCAAGATTAATTCTAAAGCAGCCAGTAAAATTAAAATTAAAAATTGAGGGAATAATTATAGGAAAAAGAAAAGCTATTTGTACAAAGCTGTATATTGCCGCATTTTCTGTAAAATTTTCTCCAAGCGTACATGTACCCCATATTTTCCCTCAATACAAGTATAGTGCCTTATTTTCGTTGAAATTTTATAGATGAAATATAATTTCAAATTTATTGGGGATTTTTTTTTTTCAGAATTAAAGTATGTGTATTGTTTTTATAAACTCTGAAATATACTTGAGGTGTCACCCACCAGATGGATCTCGGCCGGAGCGGACCGCCCTCGCTCTAGAAAGGTTTTTTGACTTAGCAAAAAAAGCGTTTTTGAAAATCACACGATTTGATCAACATCTATTCGTTAAACATTAATGGGGAGCAAGTTAAACCTTTTCAATTTTTTTTAACAATAGGATGATTATGTGATTTCAATTTTAAAATCGTAATTATTGGAACAATTTGATTTTCAAATTCAATTTCTGACGTTGTATGCTTCTTAATTTTACAAAAAAAAAATACATCGCTTAAATTTCATAAGAAACAAATTAATATTTCAATCTCTGTATAGCGGTTTTCCTCCTTTCTCATGAGGGGGATAGGGGTTGAATTGAAAAATAAATAAATAAAAAAGCCGGGGTCGGAGTCGGCTATTTTCCTTCCGACTCCGCAGCCCTGCATTTAACCAGTAATCGACGGGTTTTTCTTCTATTATTAATATCAAAAGCTTCTAATCTATTGTATATTCCAGGAACACCATTAGTGGATTCACAACTATGTATTAAGAACCCCCCCCCCCCTCCTTTTTTTTTTTTCTTTTTTCGAACATAATTTTTTATCTAAAGTCTGATACTACTTCAAAATCACCAATAGTGGATTTTCTTTGCATTTCAGTTTTTGAAAGGTGAATTTCGTAAAGACATGTTGACATTGCTTTTTCTATCAAGTCGCCGTTCTTTGGTACGTGCTCAGTCCTAAGCTTTTTTCTTCCAATCATATTGGTAAATTTTTGCCATTAATTAAAACATTTAAGATCCTTTCAAGCTAATGTGCCCCAAACTGGTGAATTAAAAGTAAGTACAGTTATGGGCACATATCGTCGCCTCAGAGCAACAGTAAAACACCTAATCCCAGAAATAACACTAACAAGGAGACCTTACGGTCTCGGAAATTCAGATCGGGATGAAATTCAGCAGATTAGTAGTACCCCTTGAGAGTATTCACACAGTAAAGTAATAAAGCGCACTAGCCAGATCATTCCGCCTTTAAACTTATGGGCAGCTGAGATTTTTTGCCAGCAGCAGCTCCGTAGCTATGTGGTCAGCGTACTGGATTCCCGTGCAATCCATCCCGGGTTCAATGCCTCTTGAAGAATTCTTTTTAACCGACTTCAAAAAGGAGGCGGTTATCAGTTCATACCGTATGTATGTTTTTTTTTTTTTGTTTGTCCACTCACAGCGTCTCACCTAGTGAACCGATTTTGATGATTCTTTTTTTAATGGATAGTGGATGGCTCAACTTAGGTCCCATTACTTTCTTTGACCATATTTGTTCTTCAAAAAAAAAGTTATGGGCAAAAAACAGTAAATTTTATGCAATTTCCCTATTAAATGATATTGTAGCGAAGTTCGCACTTTTCATCCGTGGATAACTGTGGCTCAGTAGTAGAATTCTCGCCTCCCACACGAGCGACCCAAGTTCAAATCCCGACTAGGACAAAGTGAATTTTGTCAAAATTTCGTTTCTACTTTTTCCCGTATTTTCTCGAATCTTCTATTAATTTCTGTATCTTTCCAAGTCTGGAAAGTTCCAGCACTTTCTCAAGTTTGAGTTTTTCGAGTTGAGACTAACGAGTATTCGCTTCATTTGGCTTTCACATTGTCTTCGCTATCTTCATCTACGCGACAATATGAAACTCATTGTTATTAAAGTTTGGTGCCATATAACAGTAACATTAATAGTAATTGTAATGGTTATTTTGAATAAAGGCTTTTCTAAAGCAATACAGTGATATAGAGCCGAACTTCTTACTAGGTAACTTCTTACTTTTACTGAAATATCTACATTTACACTAAAAAGAATGAAATAAAAAAATTTTGAAAAAAAAATAGAACCGACTTCAAAATTGCTCTAAAAAGTGAAAAATAATTTTATTCTTTAAACACCATCGATAATACTTTTAAACATAATTTTTGAAGTTGGCGCAAAAAACAAAAAGTAAAATCCATTGTAACTATGCTTCGTTCATATTTTTATCAAAAAATCATCCAAAGTTAGGAACGAAACATTTATATCGTTACTTAATTATGCTGTCATCAATGCGTAATGCATGTGGTAGTGAAGAAACTGGACCTGGTTAAATTTATACTTGTAGTTGAGTTATGGCTGTGAATGATTTTATCAATCGTTTTTGCGCCAACTTCGAAAATTATGTTTAAAAGTATTATCGATGGTGTTTAAAGAATAAAATTATTTTTCACTTTTTAGAGCAATTTTGAAGTCGGTTCTATTTTTTTTTCAAAATTTTTTCTTCACCAAAATGTACCTCACTTGTTCAACCTTGCGACGACGTGTATTTTTATAGACAGGTAAAGAATCTAATATAGCGTGTACAAAATTGTGCGTATCTCGTTGAAAAAAAAAAAAAAATACCCGTGAAGACTGCATAAAAATATAATCAATAGTCCGCCGTTATCAACTGTCATCGCCAATTTTTAATAAAATCATTCGGTGTGCCTGGTATACTTCCAAACTTTCGGACAAAAGAGAAATTTTCATGAATTTTAAGGAAGTATGGTTTCCTACGAATCTTTTACAGAAAGGTTGCTCCTGTAAACAATCTTCCTTTATATATTGTGCAAGATGTCAAAACAGTTTTTGTTTTCCATGTTTTTATGATAATTTTCATTCTGGTGCATGTATATAAAAATATAATTGATAAATAAAAACTAGATTGCTAAATTTTATACATAAATTAATAAGTCCTACCCTAATTTTGTTGCCGTGGTAATTCAAAGTATAATTTATAATCAATTGAATTTATCTCTATTTTCTCTATTAAAAATATATAACGTATTTAAAAATAAAATACTTTCTTCAATTCAAATTTTTCTTAACTGTAACAGTCGCTTCATAAATTTATGTGAAAAAAAATGCTTCGAGAGGTATCGAACCCGGGTTGGATTGCACGGGAATCCAGTATGCTGACCACATAGCCACCGAGCTGCTGCTGGTGAAGAATCTCTACTAATATACATAAGCTGCGTGTAGAACTTGAGAGACTGTTTTCTCGGAATGTTCTGGCTAGTGCGCTTTATTACTTTACTGTGTGGATACTCTCAAGGGTTACTACTAATCTGCTGAATTTCACCCCAATTTGAATTCCCGAGACCGTAAAGTCTCCTGTAAGATATAGGTCCGGTAAGATCCGGTAAGATACCGTTGCTCTGAAGCGACGATATGACCATTAGTAATTTTTTGGCCATTCTTACTCAAACTCATTTTTTAGGATTCATTACAAAACATAAGCTAAATTTGGCAAACGATAAATAAAGAATGCAGCAGTAGAACAGCTCTATTAATTTTATTTATTTTTTTATGTTCAGACGAACCTTTCAAAAGCGATTTATCAGTTACACTTTTTTTAATTTTGATGTCGCTCGAATGGGTAAGTCAAAAGATACCTTAAATTTGACTATATTGTAAGGAAAACAAGTGTTTCAAATGAGTTGAATCCTTTTTTGTGTATTTCTTTTACTAGTTTTTAGTATTAACTTAACTGAGCGAGTGGGATCATAACAGGTCAAACAAGTGCATTTAAATTAATTTCAAAATAGATACAGAAATAATTATTGGAGAATAATGAAAACATCACATCTTCAAAAGTGTAGTTTTTAAGTTCTAACACCGTCAGCGAGGGTGCCCAGCTAGGGAAGGGGGGGGGGGGGTCATGGTGCAGACTGCGCCACTGAAATTTGTAAGGGGGGTATGTTTTGAGCTTAGACCATTAAGAGATAGACGAGCCATTCCATTCAGTCGCTATTGTATGCGCTGATGCAGGAGTAAGGGCGACAAGTTTTACGACCCGGGGAGAAGATCAAACAGTTTCGCCGCTCTCTACCACGTGATACGGTCATTTGGATTTCAGCGTTTTCTTCCCATGTCTTTATTCTAGTAGGAGAGAGTCCAACTGAATAACATGCCGTATTGCTGTGCACACAATTGCAATGAAAAAGCAAGAAAAGACGGACTATCGTTTCACAGGTAGGAAACTGTTCTCAATTTGGACATGTTGTCAGAAAATTGAGGAACGTATCGTGTTCTGAATGCACAGAAGCATTATATTTCTCGTCCTAGCTCTCGAGATTAACAGAAAGGAAGAGTTATGTGCCTGTAACCGAAACTAAGTTTAATTACGGGTTGGGGTATTTTTCCTTTTGTGGAGGACTCTTGCTTTTTTTTTTTGGGGGGGGGGGGTCTTAACAATATTTCAGAGGGTGCGCTCTTGCTCTTAGGGGTTGAACATGAGTACTGTTAGAAAAAGTTATTCCCATGAACTACAACTGCAACGTTTGTATCCAAATTTTCAAAAAACCCGTAAGTTGGATAAGGTCAAGAGCAACAGACAAGGGTCCAGTAACAGACAGTCCAGGCCCATAACCAGAAAATATTTTCGGGGAGGGTTTAAAAACTTTCATGCAGAGCTTACGAACTATAAAGAAAGTTGTGCTAATATCCAAGTCGTGGGGTTGTCTTTTATGAAAGCGTTTTATGCAATTAATATACATATGAAAGAAATTTGAGTTTTGGAACAATATTTTTTGGAAATTTTTAAATATAAACGAACATTTAAATGTCAAACCGAACTTTTAGGGGGAGGAGGTGTGAGGTGTGAACACTAAGAACCCTCCTCTCTGTTGTATGCGGTCCTGAGACAGACATAAGTTTGAATTAAAATTATAAGCCTTTTAGGCGGGTAAAAACTGATGTTGCTGTGGACCATTAATACAGTGTAATCATTTGGTGTTATCAGGGTGAATTTTATGAGCCAATTGGTATTTGCAAGACAGTGGTGGAAGGTTATGAACAGCTACCACTCATCTGGTGTTTCATGCTCATAGTTTAAAAAAAAAAAAAAGAACTTATGCCAATTTTGAAAAGAAAGAGATAATTTCTTTTATTACTCACATCCTTTCCTTATTCTGTCTGTTACTGGGTATCATCAGATTTTTCGGTGTCTGGAGGTTGAACGTTTTTTCGAAAATGAGCAATAAAAATTTAATTAACAAATTCAGAGGATCCAGAAGCAGCCAAACGTTAGATGGGATGTAGTTGCATGAGAGAAAAATAATTTAAAAAAATCTAAATGCATTAGAAGGCTCATAAAATTGAATTAACCTGAGAACAATGTCTTAAGCATGTATTTGACTGGTGCCGTAACCCTATGCCCGTAACTAGTCATTTACCCTATACAATTTATTTCGTCACGCCAAGGCTTATGTTATACTATGAGGATGATTATTTCTGAGCTATTCAAATACAGTTGCCATTATCCGTTGAAAAAAGTGTTTAAAGCACAGCCGGTAAATATTCGAAGCTACTGATAGACCTACTTTGGCGGACTCTGCATTTTGCTTTATGATATCTTTTGCATCTATTTAAATACTGATTTTCTTTCCAGTTTATTTTCAATGTCTTTGGATCTTTGATGTACTTTTTCTTTTTAGCTTTTTCCGTCGGTAGGAAATAGTCACGTTTCCGATAAAGTCGGAGGGGGCTGCCACTTGTTAAATTTTCAGCGGTAAGTGCGAAACGAGATGATAAAGCTTCTCCAAAATATTCTAACAAGTCTGTTGTCAGGATGAACTTGAGAATTTCATCCGACAAAGAAGTCAGTTCAGCTGCAATTTTCTTTTCTGCAGAACATCGGCAGAAAAAAGCGGCTCTCGTGATTGACCTTTCTTTTGTCGTTTCACACTTGCAAAGTGGTTGTATGGAAGCAGCGACCTGAGATCTTAATTTGCGTCGTTTTTCAGGTAAAAAGCAATCGTACTTCAGACAATGTCTAATCAGTTTGTCACATGATTCTAAAAGAGCATCGCGAATTAATAACGCTTCAGAAGACACTTGAGGTAAACTGTTTGTAGATGATCCAAGAGACAAATTAATTTTAGATGATCCTTGAGGCAAATTAATTTTAGGTGATTCTTGAGGCAAATTAACTTCAGATGTTCCTTGAGTCAAAATAACTTTAGATGATCCTTGAGGTAAATTAATTTCAGATGATCCCTCAGGCAAACTAATTTCAGATGATCTTTGAAGGGATATAACTTTAGATGATGCATGAGGCAAACAAACTTCAGATGATCTTTGAAAGGATATCACTTTAGATGGTTCTTGAGGCAGCTTTTGAAAGCACAGATTCAGAATAAATATTTCAGGACAAGGAGATCTTTTATACTGCAGCATTTTGTTCTGAATATTTTTGAATAGAGCGGGAATGAGTTTTACAATAGCTGTGGGTCCAAGCTTATTTGAAAGGCTGATAATTTTCAAGTGCTTGTACGGTTCTTCATGGGTATTTAATAAAACAGTTTTAAGTTCTGCAAGAACTGCTTGGTAAAAAATTTCAGGTGCAATAATTTTATTGGTCAAAATTTTAGCCAATAGGTGAATGCAAGTTGAGAGAAATTCCGATTTATCACAATCAAATGTTGTAGCTGTTCCTAAAATACATTTAATCAGGCAAATCGCAAATTTTATAACATCTTTTGCCTTACAATTGGATAAGTGGCCATTACTGAGTAGGGCATCCATAAATTGTCTCAACTTCATCAGGACTAAGGGGAATTTCGGCTCGTTCTCTCTATTAACGATATAGTTTACAAAAGCAGGAAATAATGAGACAGCTTCTTTATGTTGTCTTGCAAAGCTCACAGCAGTTGGATTACCACTGTAGATGTCATGCATTAAAATTTGCAAATCTGTTGCCTCTGAAATAGGTTGTTTACCGTGCAAACGATTTTTTATGGGTATAGGAATCTCAATTTGTTGGTTGAAAAATGCAGTCGAATTTCCATTTGCTTCTTTTTGTCTCCTAAGACAGTAGCTGACTGCATTTCTGCAATCAAAGACATTTTCAGCCATTAGAAAATCTCTCTCTATTAATTCATCTCTGTTACCACATTGCATAAATAAAGAGGGCTCCTCTAGTCGTTTCATCATTAGAATTGATCTGGCAATGATTTTTTTCTTTAAAAAGAACCTCATGAACTTCAAAGCTCTTTTCCTCGTCTTGAAATGCCAACGATGTTTATTTTTCCATGGGTTTGATTTAACCTTAGTTAGCCGTTTGTGAGTTTGTACATTTCGTTCATCATCTTCTGAAACATTTTTATCGATAGCACGTGTATCTCGTTTTAAATCGCTGTCCCTTCCTTCCAATAAATCAACCGATGAATTAGCTTTCTGCTTTAACTCAGCTTCATTTCCTTCTTCGATATTTGCTGAATTTTCGTTTGTTTCCCTAACATTAGTTCTTTTCTGAAGCTTTGCTCCCACTGCTGTGCTTGTGTGTTTTTTTTCGACAGTTCTTGTGTCTTTACGGTCCTTTCTTACAATGTCGGTCGATTTAACATTATCTTCAGTTTCCGCTATTAAAATTTCAAGCACTTCCCCTGCAATTTTCTTCGAAATTTCTACACAATCTTGATGCATATCAGATTCTACGTCATCCGTGTGAGAATCTTCTGCCTTATAACATGGAGTTGTTTCACACGCTGATGTTTCTGTTACTTCGTTTTGCTTTTGTAGAAGAGAGTTTTCTTGATCTGTTGTTAGTGCATCTGGCTGAGAAAAATTCGGTCCTGGTACAAAGGTTGCGCCTGAGAAATTATTGATTTCAGTGCCTATTTTTAAACAAGTAGAAGATTGTTCTTTCAAATTGTTAATTTCTGTGTCATCTTTTAAAGACGTCGGTTTTTCTATTTCTATGTTATGTTGTAAACAAACAGAAGATTTTGCATTAATTTCTGTGTCACTTTTCAACCACGTAGATTTTTCTTTGAAATTATGAAGACTTGTGATTGAGTCCGATGATTCTCTGGTGTGTTCAGTTGCGTTGTCATCTTTACCTAACTGAGAACTTTCTGCCAGTTCAATAGCCTCTTTAACCTTATCCTCAAGCAATTTCAAGCTACTGCTGGTATCGTCGTCATCAAGTGCATCAGTCGAAAATGCTGTATAATTGTCTATCTCTTTGATTTCTTTCTTCCTCTTATCCATTTTCTCAATATTTTCTGCTCCCCTAAATCCTTTTACATCAATCGACATATCAAAGGCATTTGAGCTCAAATTTTCGTTTACATTAGATCTCCCTTCAACAGCATTGATGTTTTCCTTCATTCCAAAGAATGCCGATTTTTTCCCGATCTGTGCAATCTCATGGCTCTTATAATATTCATCAGCTTTTTCGTGCTTCTCCGATGTTTTTAGATTCATCTGCTCTACTAGATGTTTAACAATATTTTCATTTTCAATATCTTCGTCAGTTCTGTTCTGAATCACTTTTGTGTCAGCAGCAACGCTCTGTGCTTGAAACTTTTCTTTCTCCTCTTTAGATTCATATTTATCTGCAACAAAACCGAACACACCACCATGCGCTTTCGTTTCTTTATCTGAATCATGAAATTCGTAAATAGTTTCATCTTTTGTAGATTCATGACAACTTTCTTCTCTCTCTCTTACTATTCCTTTATTATCATCGAAACAATCTTTTTTACCTGTTTTCGCATTCCTAAAAGTTTCTCCTTTCTTCTCAGCAGGTTGAACATTTTCCGCAATAACTTTGAACGAAACTTCACCATCTGCTTGTTTTAAACCACACACTGACTCACTTACGTTTTCCTCGTCTTTTGATTTATCGTTCCCATCACCTACGTCTAAATATTTTGTCTTATCACTAACATTAATTCTTCCTTTGTTTTCTGCAATTGTGCCTTCGTTTTTCTTTCCTTCAATGTTTCTTGGGCATTTTCGCCAAATGTCAGAATTAACCTGCTTTAGAGATTTATGTTTTCTGCTTTGTAGTTGAGGTTTTTTCTTCGGTATGTTGTCTTTTATCCTTGACACTACATCTGTATCTTTATTCTGCTGATTCACCTGAATGTCGTCATTTATGCTTGACACTGCTTCAGTATCTTTATTATGTTTATTCATCTGAAAGCGGTCGTTAATGATTGACACTGCTCCACTATCTTTACTCTTCACTGTTGTGCTTTTTGCAACACTCATATCACTCACTGGGCATCCACTTAAATCCTTCTTTTCTTTCGGCTTTATCACAACTTCAACCTGATCTGCTATCTGGTTATCTGCATCATCGTCATCTACAATTATAAACTCATCGCTGCTGCTTTCTTCTGTTGATGCATCATCAGCTTTACTAATAGTTGTCGCTTTTTTTGTAATCTTAATAATGCTTCTCCATGGTTTCGAATTTCTTGAGTCTTTTCGCTTTTTCGTTGGGGGAATCATAACATCAGCCTCGTTTGATTTCCAGTTTACTCCATTTTTATTTGATTCATCACTATCCAAAACTTCGATTTCTCCTTCGATTTCCGTATCACTAGCTGATTCATTCCCTAAAACCTTTTCTGAATTCCTACTTTTTTTCCCCAGTGCGATTTTGTTGAAGCCATCAGCCACGTTTAAACGTCTTACTTTTTTCTGGGCTTCTTCTTCCTCAATTTCACTATTTCTTCCTTCTTCTGTATCTCTGCCATCGCTTTCCAACCCAGAATAACTTTGCGATTGTCTTTGCTCTTGAGCAACTTTAACTAAAGGATTATTTTTCATTTTGAAAGCATTTCCTCTCATTTGATTCCCTGCACTTGTCGCGTCTTCCTTTTTTTGTTTCTTTAACGATTTTTTATTGATGGCGGCATATTTTTTTCTAATTTTCTTCTCAAGTTTCCTTTTGGAACTTGCATCAGTCGTAGTGGTGTCCACAATGTTACTCGTTTCTTCATCAATTTTTCCAGCCGAAGATTCGCTTTCTCGTTTGATGTTTGTTAACTGTTCACCGGATTTTTTCCACGTTCGATAGCATGTCCAATTTTTTTTCTGCGGATTTCCATCTTTTAAACGACTCCGCAATATAATTCTAGTTGAATTTTCAACAACTTTGTCATCTGTCAATCCTTTATTTTCCCCAGCGTCTCTAGAAGATCTTCCATCTTGGTCATCAAATTTTCGCTTTCTTTGATTTTGTTTACTTTTTCCCGCGATATTACCTTCAAATGAATTCGACTGCAATGTTTTCTCATTAGCATTTACCTTCCCTTCGTTTTTAACAATTGTTCTAATTTCGGCATCAGTTGATTTTTCAACAGTTTTATCACGCCTCATTTCCCTCGTCAATATTTTACTTTCATCAGTATCTCCAGAAAATTCTCCACCTTGGTCATTAAACTTTCGCTTTCTTTGAGTTTGATTACTTTTTTCGGCGAAATCAACTTCAGTTGAATTTGGTTGTGATGCTTTCTCATAAGCATTAATTTCCATTTCATTTTTTACGATTGTTCTAATTTCGGCATCAGTTGAAGTTTGCTCAGATTTACCTCTTCTCACTTTCTTTGTCAATCCTCTGTTTTCACCAGCATATTCAGAAGCTCTTCCAACTTGGTCATCAAGCATTTGATTTCTTTGCTTGTTTGTAAGTTTTTGAGCTGTGTGTTCCGGCAAATTTTTCATTGGTATTTGAACTGTAAGGGGAGTAACTTTTTCTTCCTGGGAATCGTTAAGTACTTTCACTAACTTTCTCTTTTTAACATCTGCCGTTTCTTGTGTCAATTTCAATCCTTTTTCCGCATCTTTCAAAGAAATATTTCCCACATTCTGTGACGTTAAGTCATCTTGTTCTTCAGTTTTGACCTTGCTGCTCTCTCTATAGTGCGGACTTTCTTTCAGACGCTTAATCCAGTTATCGTCATTTTCTGTTGTGTTCGAAGTTTTCTCTTTGGTTATTGCCTTACCTTTTCTTACTCGAACAGTTTGTTGCTTCTTTGTATTGCCTTCAGATGAATCATAACTTTTTTTCTTGCTATTGCTTTTTTCATCCACTTTAGGTTGCTGGATGTTATTTCGCAGCGTTCTCGAACCTAGATTGCTCTTCCCCTTGTCGTCGACACTACGAGTTGAGATGTTTTTCTTTCTGAAGGCTGTGATTTGTTTTCTTTCAATATTATCTCTTTTTTCCAACCCTTCGGACGAATTCATGTTTTTTTCTTTTACATTCTAATCCATTCCCTGAAAAAAAATGAAATGAGTTAATTAATGAGCTAAAATAGTTCAATACCGCAGAATGGCTGATGTAAAAGGTGACATTCGATAGCCCGAAAATTCGGTGCTGGCTGTTAGTTTGAAACGTTTACCGGAAACAATATTATTGTTTATGCATGTTGGTAGTTTTGTACGTCAGAGAAAAGAACTTTATGGCGAAGATCCGATTTAGGTCAACCTACCCTCATTGCGTTTCCTCATATGTAGCAATGTCGCATGACTTCTGATTTGTTGTTTACGTCTTTTGTCGCGTATTCTCACTTTTTATTCTTCGCTAATACCCACCCTTGGCTAAAGCCACTATTTAGGGGAGCTGACTTATCCGACATTTTGGTTCCAAAATTGTCAAGCGACAAAATTAGTATTTATATAATAGTCTCGCTGCAGAAACCTGGTGCCCAAGCTTCAGATGCGTTGTCTGATTCATGTTTCAATATTTTATTTTGTAAGTGAAGAACATTTATTAAATAGAAATTAAAAATGAATAAGGTGTGAAAATGAGGTCCATTACAGTAAACATTTCCCGTATAGATTTTTGCTGTATTTGTGAACAAAGTTATCTTTTTAGATTTACCTTAAGTGATATTTTACTCAACTTATTATCAATTTATTTACAACACAGCAACCAGCGAATATTAAAATGTATTTATAAAATACTAGAAACAAGATTGGATCCAAAGTTGTCTTGGGACTAAAATGTCGGATACGTTGGCCTGTCCTTTTCAAGGGGTTCTTCCCTAGGCTGTTGAGGCATTAGGTGACCCGCTGACCAGTCAAGATGGCAAAAAAAAAAAAAAAAAAAAAAAAAAAAAAAAACTATTCTCGATTAACTCAACTCACTGCACCCAAGATTTGCCTTCAATTACATAACAAGTTGGACCGTACCGTTGCTGCGGACTCTCGTTGGTGAGCTAAATTTGTTTTAGCAACCAGTTTGCTGTGACCTTCAGCTTCAATGAGATGACATTTGCTCGGTTGTTGACAATTCCATTCTGATGAGTTCATAAAAAGAACAAAACTGCAGTCCTTTGATGTCATAACTAGGCTGTCGGTTCAATTAAAGCCCTGAATCGTAGCTTACGTAGCGACACGTCCGCCATCTTGGGGCCAAACGATGCTTTCTTTTATGTCTGCTATGCTGAAGCAGCGTGTTTTACCACTAAAATGTAGTGTTTCTTGATTGCGGATTAACATGGAGTTAATAAGAAACCCCAATCAAAAAGCAAAACACGCTACTTCGCCATAACAGACATAGAAGAAAGCATCGTTTGGCCCCAAGATGGCGGACGTGTCGCTACGATTCATGGCTTTAGGTATAATGAATATGTTCTGCCTTAGCCCCGGCTTAAAGGTGGTAACTTACTGCTTATAACTCCATCCTTTTAACGTTAATGTATCGTGAGGTGAATGCTGCAAGTAGGTAACAGGGTAACTCCACGGGTAACTGAGTGACGTTCACAAAGCGAGTAATAAGTATTTTGAAACATAAAACACAATATATATATTTGAAAAGATACATATTCTCGGGGCTTATAGCACTTTTTAAGCTGGATTTCATGGCACAGTTGAATTCCTTTTCTACTAATTCAGCATCTAAATATTCCTAAAGCAGGTAGAGAATGAATTTCGGAAAATGCTCATTAATACTTTTCATGTCAAGGGGGGGGGGGGGAGCTGAATTTAAATGGTAACTGACTGCACTGTAAAGAAGTTAAGTATCAATGTCAAAAAGTTTCCTGAATTACTCCAACTTGGACGAATGCAGACTTCTCACTGTTAGAAAAAATACCAGTTTGAAGATTTATTGAACGTATTTATTAAGTACTAGCCGCCTGCGGCGACCAGCTGGTCCGCCTTTTTATGCAATTTCTTTTTGCGCCAGGGTTGCAGCCTTCGGCGGCTGCTTAGACGATTTAGCGACGGTATTAATCAATGTTTTTCCCTATATATCAATATTATCATTCGCCTTTTTACTCCAATGTTGGCGTCTTGCTTGAAAAATTTTGTCGATGGTATTACATCGATCTATACATCAATACATCAATATGGCGGCAACCTTGGCATAAAAAGGCAAATAATCTATACATCAATATTATTATTTGCCTTTTTATGCCAAGGTTGCCGCCATCGGCGGCTGCTTAAATAAATTTTGTATTGAATAAAGTATTTTCTAGATCTATCTCCACTTATGTCCTTTGGAATATTTTTAAAGGTTGGGGGGGGGGGAGGCACAAAGGACATACTCTTCATGCAAATTTTGTCGGAAAATAACAAAAAGCATTTCCACTTTTATGTTAAAGCATTGTTTTTTCAAAGTCATGGTGTGTGTTTGTGCGTGTGTGTGGAGGGGGGGGGGGCTATTGATCCCCCGTTGATGTTCCTCTATTTCTTACTGTCCATCTACTGTATCCACTTCCAGGGGCGGCATTTCAGCATTTCATATGGGGGGTCGAGCTTCTTAAATATGAATTACCACGGTATGGAACCAAAACACATATTGGCTAACAGCAATTAATCATGGTATGGGTTTAGAATTAATAAAAATAAGTGTTCTAAAACAATTTAAATTTTTATGACAAAATTTGTAGATCGTTTTAGAATATGTTATCATACCAAGTATTTTTGTGCTACAGTTTTCACCTTTTGATAAAGTTTTGATACTTGATTTTTAAAAAAAAGAACAGGAAATCTTGTTACTAATCCAACAGTGCCCCGTGTTATGCTCTTCCTTCAGCTAAGTTTTTTTTTTTTACCCATTGTGCTTCGAAAACAATTCTCTAACCTCCTGAAACACGAAAACGATTTTTCTCTATTAGCTGAACTGATTGGAATAGTTGAAAAATAATTGAAGTAACAAAGTTACGTATGAAAAAAACTTTTCACATCTTGCTCTTCAAAATCACCCAGGTAACTTTAAAAATTGTGATAATCTTCATTTTTCATTTTTGAATATTCTATTCCAGGCTAGTTTCTAAACAATATTTCTCGCCTCATGCTATAAATTTTACTCATAATTGAAACAATTTATTTTTGTTTTCAGCATCCAATCCAGATAATAAAGAGCCAACAATACAGGAAAATATTTATCATCAAATCTTGTGTTAATTTCATTAGAAACTGAATCTATTATTTTATACAATATGTTAAATCAAGGTTTGACTTTACATCATCATGTGCATTTTGGTCACCTCTTCTAAATTCATTTGAATATTCTTTGCACTTTTTAAAATTCTCTGGAGTAAGAATTTTTTTGAAAAGATTCACGCTTGGTTGAAATATACATCCACGTGAAATTTATTAATGGTTTCAATTGTAGCTTAAACTGAAGCTTGAACAGTCCAAAAATTAAGGTTAGCTGATTGAAGATGTTTTGATAGAGTAAAGCATTGTTGAAAAACTCTCCGCAACACAAACAAAACGAATAAAAATTCTTATGAAGACATGTTAAAGGACATTAACTTCTTCATCATTGAAAGAGTTGTTTTCCAAAATCAATGATTGGAAATTATCGAGAAGGGTTTTATGGTTTAAAAGACCATCTTGTGTTGTCTCGTGAAAGCCCTCTTGTGTCACCTTAAGATTGCATTGTTAAAGAGCTCACAGAAAAGATATTTGTTGACATGAGATTTTTTTTCTTAAATAGTACGCATTTTTAAGACTTATCAATTAAAAGTGTACTATGATTTCAACAGTTGAAATGTGTTTCTAGCAGAAGAAAGTGATGAACACTTATTAAATAGACACACTTAAAAGATGAGCGTAACAATGGATGTAAAATACCAAGGCATTTAGTGAAAATCATGCAGCCACACCACTGCACTGGCCTCTCACAACTGTCGTTACACAGAGCACACAAGAATGAAATATTTAGCCTGTATGAAGTTTATGTCTTTAGTTAAAATTAACCATGATTCTTCATCAGTCTTTTCTGTTCTGAAAAGGCCGGTATAGGCTTGATGAATTTCTAATTATTTAAAACAAACTTAAAACACTTGCTCATGTCTGAAAATATGTTGAGTTTCTTCAACCATTACGGAGACCGAGCAAGATTTTTTTTTCATGATCATTGGTTCGCGATTTACGTAAATTGAATTGGCTCGTTTTTTATCATTCCTCTCAAAAAATTTGGGGGTGCGACCGCCCCCTCTCGACCCCCCTATTTGCCGCCCCTGTCCACTTCTATATTTGTCCACCTTTCTTTCTCTCTATAAATCTATCTATACGATCTTTGCATATCTACCTCTGTTAGGTATTAACAAACCTTTTCTATGTTAAAAATTTTTTTTTGCCCACTTAATATCATCTCTCTATCTACCAAACCTAACCACCAATCCGTACAAAAATCATGCAAAAAACCGTGGGCTTTATTTATTTACTTAAAATTGCACGCAAAAAAAAAAGGTTCTAGTTCCCCGTAGTGTGCAAAAAGCAGCGCTTGCAAAAGATAAAAAAAATCACTGCTTTTATTGAATTGAAATGTGCACAAATATTTGACCAAAAATAAATACAGCAAAACGTCCAGAAAAAAAAAAGGTGGAAAAATAAAGATATTAAATCTCTAAACGTTAAAAGAAAAAAAACAAAAAAAAAAGAAAAAAGTGAAGAGAAAGCAAACGTTTTCAGTTAGGTCACGTGATGAGGAAGTGCGGAACTCAGCCGGCAATGCTTACAGGTCGCGTCGTGTTCTGAATTTAAAAAATTGTAAAAAAAAAAACTTTTGCGTATTTTTAAAAACTTTTTTCTTCTGAAGGGGGCGGAATGTTTTTACTACTACCAACTAAAATTTTGGAATTGAGGGCTCAATACTTTTTGCAGGATGGGTTTCGAAAAAACTAAACCCAGAAAAAAATGCAAAATAAAAGTTTTTTCAAAAATTTATAAAAAATGCAACAATTGCTCTATCTTCAAAATTTTTTCATTCATCATATTTAAAATTAAATTCCCTACACTATAGTACAAAAGATATTTGTGTGGTGCGATTGGTTCGAGGTCTGTGAGGTAAAAAGTACTAAAAAGTGCAAAAAAACGCATAAAACATTAAATAACTTTTTTTCTAATAAAAATATCAAAAATCGAAGCCCGAGGTGCACAACTTCAGCAAAAACTACACCTGTATACCAAATTTCATCTTTCTAGGCTTTACCGTTTTCCCGGGAAACGCGCCACACACACACACACACACACAAACATCTTATTTTATTATATGTATAGAAGATAGCGGTTTGGGCGCGATTGAGGCCCATCCGGATTGACTATAAGATCTTAATGAGAGCAAATAATTGTCTGTATTCCGTAGATTTGCAAGATGTGAGGTGCTTGATACTTGCAATTCTGTCTTAGCGTTGGCTTTAGTTGTAATAATGCTTTTGGAGCTTTTTTTTTTTTTTTTTTGGCACATCAGGAAGGCGCCAGGCTATTATTTAAAACCTGCTGAAATTCTTTCCAAAAATTCCAAAAACATAACTAATTTTAACCGGAGATATTTCTGTATTATTTAGAAACATTTAAGGATGATTTCAGGAAGGTTACTGAAATTTAGTGGAAAACGTTCCTGGACTCTGCAAGATATGTTACTGGCAGAAATTCGGCACATCAGCTGGCCATTATTTTCCAAGAACGTTTTTAAAGTGTGACATTCATGAACTGAATTTAAGATAGTTTCTGAATGAAACACTATCAAGATATTTTTTGGGGATAAGTTTCCACTATAAAACTGCATTGTGAGTATAAAAAATACACTAACCATTTTTATCTTTTAGTTAGAATTTTTTTTTCAAGAAATTTGTTGATTACGACACACCAAAATATCCCAAAAAAATCCGAAAAGGACATAGACTTCTGTTATAGCTCATTTTCAAAAATAAAATTTAACTTAATTAAAAAAAAATACATATATATTTCAAGCTTTCAAATGATATACAATACTTAAGAGTTTTGTTAATTTTGAAATTTTGATGCTCAGGTTGACGTTTTCTTGGCAATTGTCTAACAACAACTCAGCTCTTTCCATACTCTGCTTTTAGGAAAACTAATGTTTTCTCACGATTTAAGGGGGAACTTGAAGACTTTATTTAACGTTATTAAACTACCAAATTTTATTTAGTTAAAAGTACTTCAAGCCTTCTTTCGAAAAAATATTTCCAATAAAAGTAAAGGATTCTTTTTTTTCCTTCAAATTTACAGTTACTTAGTTGTAATACTTGTGTAAACTAGTACTGTGTAACCGACAACATTAGACCTAAAACGTGATTCGAATCTCGTACAATTAGTTGCTGTTCTTAGTTACATAGTTCGATTCGCAGAAGAATGTCTCAGACCGCTTCGTCGGCTGTGAAGTCCTATCATGTGTACGTCAGGTTCACTTGTGTACAGGGCTGCAGAATCGGAGGGAAAATGACAGGCTCCGGAAATTTTAGAGCCTTCGACTCCATCTCTAACTTCTTTACCACAAAATCAGCAAGACTCTCCGAAAGAAGTAGCAGACTTGCGGACTTTGAGAGAAAATGACCAACTCCGAATCTTGGAACTTCAAACCTTCGACTTCCAACCCTGACTCCTTTACCCCAAAATCAGCCCGACTCTCCTAAGAAGTAGCAGACTTGCGGACTTTGAGAGAAAATGACCGACTCCGACTCTTGGAACTTTAAACCTTCGACTTCCAACACTGACTCCTTTACCCCAAACTCAGCCCGACTCTCCGTAAGAAGTAGCAGACTTGCGGACTTTGAGAAAAAAATGACAGACTCTGACTCTTGGAACTTTAAACCTTCGACTTCCAACCCTGACTCCTTTGTCCCAAAATCGGACCGACTCCGATTCCGCAGCCCTACATGTGTACGTCAGGTACATATGATTACCTGACAAGTATTGTTCGTTCCTTAGAGCAGGAATTAAAATGGAGGGAGATGAATTTCTGCTGCAAGTGGTATCGGTTCGAAATTTCTAAGTTGAACAAAAAATGAGTAATAAGTTTTTTAGCTCTTGGCTTTCATCAACCCTGCTTAGTTTTGGATGTATCATCTCAACTCCCTGTCGATCACTGCGTTTGACAGACTGCTTAAGGCTTGTCTAGAGTAAAATCTTTAAGTAACATTTTCTCCTTAGAGCAGTAATTAAAATGGAGGGGGCATCATTGGCTGAGCAAAAGCTGACCCAAAGACCTCAAGTCACGTGACTCAACAACGACGAATGGTTGGCACGTTTTGGGTGAAAAAAAGCGAAAGAAACCTGATTTCTTCCAATGCTTAGCTTTAAAATCTATCACCTGACTTGACGTCTTGGTTTCATGAGTGGAAGTCTTCACTCCCTCCATTTTATATCTTCTCAATGGTTCGTTCGCTCCCACACTTCCACGCCATGGAAATTTATACATACACGTACGTGCAAATATGAGTGCGGCGTGAATCACGCACGCATATGAAGTAACATGTGAGTGATTCAAGCTATGCTCACGCACGCATAACCAAGCTCACTGAAGTCTGGAAGGACTTTAAAAGGAGAACTTGCAGCTGGAAACCGGAAATGTTAAGTTAGACAAAGACTAAGCAACACCAAAGACAACAGCACTCGAGGAATGGCGTCGCAGAAAAAAAAATACTGAAGCACAGATTTCCAAACTGTAGGTAACGTAAAGGTATTTAACAAGGCAATCACGCCTGAAGCAGAAATTCATTACGGTGATATTACTGAAACACAGAGACAAAAAGAGAGGATCACATCTGAATAACTTTAAAGAAGAAAATACGTAAAAAAGATTAACGATGAACAATGCTGAGCGAAGCAATGGGAGAGCGCTTAAAATCCTAACCTTTGACATAATTTTCATGTTCTTTTATTCGTATTTCAAATGCGCATTTAGTTCAAATGACAAACCACGTTCATAAGAAATACTGTTTTAGTACCCATACAATGAAAGGAATGTGAAACACAGTAAAGTAGAACAAAAGTGTGATGCAAATCACTAAAACATCCAAGAGCGCAAAATGACTGCATGGTTCCATTTCCAAGTAAACTAAATATAAGATGGATTTTAAAACTAAAAAAATGCGTTGCCGATCCCAGATTAAGAAAAGAAGTATCCAGAGAATGAAACAGTCATCGACATACTACAAGTAAAAACTAACCTGTAAAATCCATCTTAATATTGGGTCGAATAATTATTTCGCCGAAATTGAAACACAGACCAAAGCATGAGTTTGGTTGGTGGAAAATTCACTGATAAAATATTGGATTTTATTCAGTGAAGTACTCGTATTTTTCATAGGCTGAACCATTCTTTTTCCCATTGAGTTTTGAATGAAAAATTGGCACAGCGGCAGAAATCAACGTTCGAAAAAATCACGAATAGAACCCTCTGAATCACAACATCCTGCACATGGTTCGGAAACTAGTATCTGTGCCTCTCAAACCTGTCCAATTGGCGAAGAAATTGATAATCAATCAAAGTCTTGAGAAGAAGATGGGTGCTGTAGACAATGGCGAAGGAAGAAAATTTTCATGTGTGGGGGTACGGGAAGTTTGTATGAAATTTTTCGAAATTAAAGGCCAAAAACTTGTTGCTTCATTAACGTTGGTCATTATAGCATCAGTGCATTTGATTCGTTACAACAGGGGGTAAACGCTGATTTGGTCGCAGTCGCAGTAAAAGCTTTTTAATAATTTTGTTAATTTTACCAGCTTTAAAGAAACCATCAAAAACTTGGGCACTTTACGACTGTCATGCGAGTCATCTAGTGTTTCGTCCAAGCCTCTTTCACTCCTTTTAGACTCGTGCCGAACCTTTAAGATTTCTCAGCTAATTCATCCAACATAATTTTCAAGGCACCACTCACATTTACATAAATAGCTTCACGGCGACAGAAACATTGACAGGCACTTTCCACAGGTTAGCGAATAAATAAAAAACGTCAGGTTTTTCATTGCTTTCTTCTTCGGAAAAAAATATTGTGCACTTTTAGTAAGTTAAAGGTTTCGAGTGCGTTCACAGAAGCGTTTCAACATTACATTCATGCTAAGGCCCCTATATATACGAGACGACGCATCAGCTTAAGATCACCCGTTTTGGATCGGAGCACGAGTTTTTGTGGTTGTCTTTTCTGGCAAGTTATCAAGTTTGGTGATTTTTCACTGCAAGCAATTATTAACGGTACACGTGAATTGTTTATTAAATAAAATATTATTTACGGCAAATTTGGCGAAACACGAAACTTTGCTGTGGCAACCCAAGCAGCGCAACAATGAAAAATCCGATCCAAAATGCCTAAACTTAAGCTGATGCGTCGGCCAATCTATATAGCGGCTGTAATTCAGGCTACTCCAGCGGATTTTGCACTCTGTAATACACTTAATCAATTTCTTCTAAAGCCCAATTATCTGGGTTTCAATATTTAGTGATGGTTTTAGAAAAGGCTTATAATTTTTACGCATTTTCACAGTTGCTGAACGTATGAAGATTTAAACCTCAAATTAGAATACCCCAATTCATTCTTAAAAAAGATACTCTACTTTTATTGTTTTCTCGAATTGTAAATCTACCGTTCATCATATAAGACATAAAGTTTTTCTTGTTCTTCATGCAGATATACAGGAAGGTGATTAAAACTTCATGTGATACGTAAAAATTATATTTTATTGACGGAAAAAATTGAGAAACTTTGCATGGAAAATCTTTGCGGGATTAGAAGTCCAGCAGGATTTTACTCTCAATCCCGCTAAATATCATGTGGGATCCCGTGGTTTTGGAGATCCTAGTACACAGGGTTTTTCGTTTTAACCTGCAAGACCTTTATTTTCGCAACCGTTAGTCCTAGATGTATACTTCCAATTGCAAAAAAGTTGAATATCAGATGCAGAGTTAAGATATTGAAAGTTTGAAGCAACAGTAAAAATGAGTTAAAACACACGAAATTTAACATTTTATACGGGCCTTAGATTCCCTAACTGATATTCAGAGAAATAATCTCCATTGAAAACTATTACTAACACAAAAAACTTGACATTTGTGCGGCCAAAACTCAAGGAGATATTCCAGTTTAAAGTTTTAAGGGACCACACGGAAGGTGAGATTGTAACTTATCGCTCTTTCAGAAGAATGACAGTCGTCAAAGTAAGAAAAACAAGGTACAGTGAAACCTGTGTATAACGATACTGTCTATAACAATAACCCTGTCTATGACGATATTTTCCTTGGTCCGAGCAAAATTCAGCATGAATAATCAAACTGTCTATAACGATAAGCTGTCTATAACAATAATTTTTAGACCTCAAAAGTATCGTTGTAGACAGGTTTTATTGTATTTATATTTTTCATTGCTATTCGAAAATAAATGCAAATGTTATGCAGAGATACGCAAAAACACAATACAAAACCTCGAGAAATTTAAATAATCACACTCGATGCACAAATAAAATTTTAAACACTTGTTAACCACTATATTTTCTCCCAAAAGGTGTTATTGACGTCGAGTGAAAAGTGGTGTAAGTCACAAAACGCTGCGTTTCATATCTCGATGAATAGTGGTCGTACTAATTCCAAACTTTTTGTGTTTAAATTATTTTTCAATGGAGATTATTTCCCTAGATATAAGTTAGGGGACCTGGGGCCATAGGTTTCACTGTACCTTGTTTTTCTTACTTTGACGACTGCCATTCTTCTGAAAGAGCGATAAGTTCCAATCTCATCTTCTGTATGGTCCCTTAAAACTTTTAACTGGAATATCTCCTTGAGTTTTGGCCGCACAAATGTCAAGTTTTTTGTGTTAGTAATAGTTTTTGATGGAGATTAGTTAGGGAACCTAGGGCCGTATAAAAAGTTGAATTTTCTATTTTTTGACTAATTTTTATTTTTACTTCAAACTTTCAATATTTTAACCCTGCATCTGATTTTGGAAATTTTTGCAACTGGAAGTTTAAATGCAGGACTAACGGTTGCGAAAATAAAGGTTTTGCAGGTTCAAACGGAACACCCTGTATAAATGCCTCAAGAAGGCAAGGTGTTCAAGAAAGAATATATGAAAAGGTGAGAAAAAACCCTTGAAACCTGTCACCGAGACCTTCTTAATAAGAAGCATTTGAGAGATTGAAACCAGAGACCAAAGGTGTTCCTTAAACTACTTGTTGTAGTTCAAATAAATCAAATACTGAAGTGGAAGTTTCACTATGGAACACCAAAACAGTCAACTGTTTTCGGGAGAAAAAACTCGAGGATGGTTTCACACAACATTTTCATTTAAAACAAATGGAAATACGGGCAGAGGGGCAAACAAGAAGGGCGGACGGTGTCCGAAAATAAAGACATTTGTTTTATCACCAAATGTAGCTTAAAATTGCATTTTTGGAACTTAAGTTCCACAAAAACATGGGGGAGTGTTCTGGGGAAGTGTTCAGAATCCCATTCATTCCTCTACACTGGTGTGCAAAAATTAAGGACGAAGTCGAAAAATTAGCATATCAGCTGAACGAAGAGGCAGAGCGGACAGAAAGACCAATCAGGAGATTAAGTAAGGTGATGTACGGTAGCACATATGCACAGATATGCAGGCAGACGTAATGGGGGAGTGTCTGAGTAGTATAAAGCATGTTGTCGGTGTAAGATCAGTATTTCTGGCAAAGAGATTGCACGCCGTATAGCAGTTAAAATCACACCGAGTTGCTGCCTCAGCGAGAAATGGCGAATAATCAATCTGTTAGACGACATCTGGATGCTTTTACCCGAGGTCGAATCATTGGGAAGTTGGAGGAAGGCCGCAGTGTGACAAGTGTGGCTGCAGAGTTCGGAATTGCTCACAGCATCGTTTCACGACTTTGGAGACAATTTCAAACTACAGGAACAGCTATCCGGGGGGTTCAGTAGTGGTCGTCCACGGGGAACCACACCCGCAGATGACCGGTATATTGTCTTACAGGTCAGAAGAAACAGGCGGCAGACAGCGGGAGAAATCGCTAGACACACGACACAGGCGAGTGGACGACCGATATCGCGTTTTACCGTGGCCAGAAGACTACACGGTGGTGGTCTGTTTGCACGACGCCCTATACGGTGTGTACCTCTAACGCCTGCCCATCGGAGAAGGCGTTCTCTGTGGTGCCGGGAACACCGTAATTGGAGAGACAATGAATGGGGACGAGTACTCTTTACAGATGAGAGCAGATTCAGTCTGAGTAGCGATTCTCATCGCATACTCATCTGGAGAGAGCGGGGAAGCCGCAATCATCCCTCGAACATCATTGAAAGGGACAGGTATGGAGGTCGCGGTGTTCTCGTTAGGGGAGGCATCATGCTTGGTAGTCGTACAGACCTTCACATCTTCGACGCAGGTTCAGTCAACGGGATCCGTTATTGTAACGAGATTCTTTTTCCATATGTGCGTCTTTTTAGAGGCGCTATGGGTCCGCAGTTCCTTTTCATGGACGACAATGCACCATGTCATCGCACAGTAGCTGCCGAACACCTCTTAGAGAGTGAGGATATTGATGGAACGTATGGATTGGCCGGCACGATCTCTGGATCTCAATCTCATCGAGCATGTATGGGATTTTCTAGGCAGACGCTTGGCAGCTCGTACCTTATCACCAGTAACGATTCGGGAGCTTCGATTGGCGTTGCAAGACGAATGGGCAGCAATGCCTCAACAACTCATTGACACCCTCATTCTCAGCATGGGCAGACGCTGTGAAACCTGGCTCGGATGTTTCTTGCTGGACACCCATCACAGGGATGTTTCGGCCTTCAGTCGCATTGCGCTCCATGCTACTTTTTCAATAAAGCTTCTTTTTATCCCTCTGACTTCTTTTTTAGTAAGTGTTGCTTACATTACACATGTCCTTACGTATTGGGGATCTTGCGGTATTAAATGTGTTGATTTGGAAAGCTTTTGTACAAAGTTATATTGAAAAAACCGTCTCGTCCTTAATTTTTGCACACCAGTGTATACCTAACATGACCGACAATTGCACTTTTTGGACTTCAATCTCAAAGACACAAGCCGGGGGACAAACCCCTCCCCCCATACCCTAACACAAGAACAGATCTTATGAAATTGAGCGTTTTTAAAAAAATACTGAAGAAGCCTTAAACCAATTATTTTCCATAGCGTTGCTAAAAATGGCCTAAAACGCATTTTTACGGCTTAGGATTCGGAAAATTCCGTGCGGAGGCTCTAAACCACCTCTTTCCCTAACAATACCAAAGTTCGTCGAAAATGTCACTAATGTAACTTCCATTTCAAAACATTATTAATCTCATCCCTTCCCTAACGTCATGTCTACGATTTTCCTTTTAAAGACTTCAATTCTCAATTTTTTATCATTGGGGGGGGGGGGGGGGTGGACTAAAAACTCTTTTTTTTTTCAAATGTTATCGACATCGCATAAAATCGTATTTTTAGAACTACGGTTTCGAAAAGTTTCTGGGGGGAGATTCCTTGAATTCCAAGTTTCTCTAAAAATATAGCCATCGCGTTTTTGAGACTTCAATTTCGTAAAATTTACATGAAAACTCCCCTGAACCTTCTTTTCCCCCAAACATCACTAAGGAACGTCTACAATTGCGTTTACGGAGATACAAAAAGAAAAAAAAAACATTGGAAGGAGAAACACTGAACCAACTATTTCTGCACGAATATTATATTTTTGTCCAAATGTTTGCATTCCTAATTCTCTCTCTCCGCATACATGACGCAATTGTCCTGATTTGCTTGCTGATAGTTAAAACTCTAAAACCAAGAGCTGGATCTGTCCTGTCCTCAGTAGAAGAGTTAGAAAAAAAAAATGGGTGGTCGTTAAAGTCATACACCATTTTGTAACTTTTTGATGGCACTTGGGCATTAATAAGATACGTGAAGTTCTCACGCATAGAAGTTTTTAGGAGAGCCCTGCTATGCAAATGAAATGCCCGTACCTCATATCAATGCTTAGTTGAATCATTTTTTTGTTACCAGGGCGTACGTCATCACTGATCGTAAATCGACTTACGCCCTTTCAACTAAAACTCCTATATAAATCTTACTAATATTATATATGCGAAAGTTTGTCTGTATCTGTATGGATGTTTGTTACTCTTTGACGCAAAAACTACAGAACGGATTTTGATGAAACTTTATAATAATATAGCTTATGCATCAGAATAACACATAGGGTAGTTTTCGTCCCGTTATGGGGGGGCAAAACCCCCTTAGGGGGGGCAATAAAACACAATTTTTGTATAAATTCTCTAATATTGGGATGAAAAAATACTTGCACATATTTACATTATATGTCCATCGAAAGCTCCGATTTTTCTGCTGAAGATGGCACCTGTTCGAAATTTCTAAGTAGAATAAAAAACGAGTTCTGAGCTTTTTAGATCCATGTTCGAAGGCTTTCCTCAACTCAATACAGTATTTAGTGTATCATCTCAACTCCCTGCCGATAGCGACAATTGTTGTATTGTTGACTTTCTTTGCTTTTCGTGATTGTTCAAGGCTTTTCTCAAGTCAAATCTTGAAGTAAGATTTTTGCACAAGATTGGCAAATAATACATGATTTGGCTGATGATTTTCCATTTAAACGGAACTTTAATGTAATTAATGGTTTTTGTTATTATTTATGCTGATTGAACACTTACTCATTATCCAAACAACCAGCAGATCGCCAAAATTTTGGCAGAAAGATTTCCGTAGCTGATGCATTTGGCAGTTTTTTCAACGTTGCTGTTTTTGAAGCCGAAGGCTACGTCATAATGTTTCTCAGCTTTCACCATGTAAACAAAATATCGCCAATCAAAGAATTTTCAAAAGACTTTTTTTACTGTGTTAAATAATCCAGCAACTAAATTAGGCAAATCCATAAACAGCACAAAAACTTCCATTAATTTTCCTTTTTGCACAATTTCAAACAATCACCAAATTTTATTACTTATTTTGGAAACATTTCGGATGAAACTCTTTAGCGCCATTTTATGGTGACCAAAAGTATCTTAGCATCTGGCGATAATATCTCTGTAACGAAAATTAATATCATATCGTTTTACAAAGTAAGGAAAGAAGGGGGGAGCATCATCGAAGGTACCCCGAAACGACTTTCGCAAATTCGGTAAAATCGCACCAAGAGCCACAATGATTGAAATTTCCCGAAATAACTAAAGCAAGTATTAAGGGTATTACGAGCGCAGCTACTTTTTTTTAATCACTTCGTACTTCATTAGCCATACAGAGAAGGTTTTAGATGTTAAAAAAAAGTATCAACAGAGTAATCTTTTTAAACATGAGAAGATTAATTTCATGTTTTTTAAATTTGTATATGCTTAAATATAGTGCTTTCGTTTCTAAATCAATACTACTTTGTTCTTTATACTTATTGCTATTTTAGTTTTATAGGTAAGGAAGAAACTCGATTTTTAATCACGTCAAAAAGATGTGTTTTAAATTCTTTCACTTAAAACAGAAAACAAAAGCAAGTAACGATTTTTTCTAATAATTATTACTGACCCAGGCAACGCCGGGTATTTTTTCTAGTATAATATATACAGCAGCTCTCTAACTTTCAATCAAAACTGATTCAGTTACAGTCCTGGTTTATGAGTGGAGGGCAATCTCGAGAACCACCGCACCTTTTGAAAGACATTATTCCAGATGGACATAAATTATATATTATGAGTACAGCAGTTACATACAAAACCTGAATATATTTTCTAAAAAATACATTACTTTCCAAACACCAACATATAAATCATTTATTAATTGTAGAGTTTACTTGTACAATAATTAACAAACACGACACGCGTTCTTGGGCAACTTTTTTCTGCCTATTTGCAACTGTCAAAAAATTATCTTTCGTATTATCGTTGTTAGCATTTGGGTAATTCCACGGGTAACTGACTGAGGTTCACAAAAGAATAATCATTTTGTCACATTCCACGCACACACTGCTAGCCGCACAAAATGCAACACCAAGTAGTAGTCAGAGCGAAACGAAATTTTACACACGTGATGGCAAAATTGATATTAGAGAGTGATTACGAAATAAAAGCATAATGATCCTTTATTGCTGAAAAAAAACCAAATGAATGAAGATTTAAGTTGAGCCATGTCTAGCGTAAATGTACGAGGCGACATAGTCGAGCATTGAGGCATAGCAGTCTCGCACGATGTCCTACGTATTCCCGTACCACTAGGGATTGCAATACCGGTATACCGAATACCGGTATTTGGAGCTATTTTGCGATTTCGTAATACCGGTATTTGATGGTGTAGGATACCGGTATTAGCTAAAAATAATAAATAAATTTTAATTTAAGAGTTTTCAATTTAACTAATTAGGTATCTACTGTTATTTTAAATAGTAATTTCTTTTTCAATGAGACAGTTCGATAATATCAATGATTAAAGTAGCGGAAACATTACAAAATGATATTTTCATCACCACAGATGGTGTGATGAAACGCACTTGCGTGAGTTTATCTAAACCCCTAGTTAGTTTTTCCATTTCCTCGACTCTCTCTCTAGTGAAAATTATTTTCAAGTGTACTTACGAATGTGTTTGTGCTATGAACAATTTATTTCAACCATCAAATACAGCAATTCTTTATGATATATTTTTTAAATATTTGTCTCAACTGTACTGACTTTTTAGAAAAACTCTTCTTTGCTAGATTAACAAACAATATAATTTGTCGTCACCGGTATTAGCTGCTGTTATGCCTCACTATTTAGCTTTATACCAAATGAGATAATATTTGAAATACCTTGAACACTTGCAAAGAGCTAAGGCATAATCAGTTGGAACATATTTTCAGAAATTTACATAATTGTAAAGAATTTTGAAAAGGAAACGAAAACAAAAAGAAACTAACAAGATCGAATTCATCGTAAATTTAAACCAAAGAGTTGATAAAAAGTAAACACAAACCTATTCTGACTAAGAGGAAATCGTTGAAGATGATGGTGATATTAGAAATGAGTTGTCGCTCGAAAAACAGTTACTATATAAATAGTAACTGTTCAGCTAAAAATAACAATGATTTAAAAAAAAAAACTACCTATTATACTAAAGATACACTCTTACTCAAAAAAATGATTTTTTTCCAAACTAACAAGTTAAAGACCGGGTTATATGAAGATGAAGGAATTTAAGCAACTATATGAGGTGTATTGAGCTCTTATTAATGGTCCCAACTTCCTGCTTGAATTCAGAAAGAACAATTTCAACTGCAGGATTTTTATTTTTCATTAAAATGAGTTTGAGGCTTCGTGACAATTAAATAAATGCATTATGTTTCTTGTTATTATTAATTTTTTATCATGATATTTGTTCCTTCATTTTACATTTGTTCACGATAAGTAAATAATGCACTTTTTGCACAAAATAATAAAATATGTCAAAGAAATCTAATGTTTTTTTGGGAAATTTCCAATATCGGTATTCCGGTGTCACGTTAAAAAAAATACCGAATACCGGTACTGTATTTTCGGTCCGGTATTGCAATCTCTACGTACCACAATCACCGTAACGAGCCACTAATTCGATCAAACTCATAGGCTGTCCAATTTACCGTCACAAGTGATCCCAGATGTGCCCGATTTGTGACAAATCAATGGCATCGCGCAGGCCACAGAAATTGATAACACTACACAAAAAGAAAGAACTTTTTGTCTGCATCCTGGTTTTAAATACAGTGGCAGCCGCTTATATGAATCACGTTTGTTCTAAACGGTTTTAATTCCATAAAGCTGCTAATTCAATAAAGCTGGTCTTGTTCTGTTTCTGACGATTTGATTCATTAAAGCGGCTGATTCAATTAACCGGCGTCCGCTGTAGCAACAATTCCTTCTAATTTTGGGTCGAGAAAAACAAATGTGTGTTAGTGGATTTCTTTTATTAGCTCTTGTTTTCAAGATACACAAAAGCCCACTGGGGAAAAATGCACACAAACCACACATTAATTTGCAGGTAAAGTTATCTCTTTATATTAAAAAAAAGTAAGGTCAAAGACGATTTTGAATAGTAATCTGTGGCGGGCCTGCGTCTAGGAGATCCCATAGCATCTACAGCCTTGAAATTTTGTACAAAATTACTTGGAGCCCCGGTGGTTTGCACTTGGGGTTTTGTTTTTTAAAATTCGAATTAGTTTTTCTGTAATTAATTTTTTAAGCTCAAATTTCGCGTAAATTGCCTATTAAACGGATGAAAAATTACTTGCACATATTAATAGAATATATCGTTGGAAAAGGTAGAATTTTTCACGTTCTACGCAATTTGTTTCAATGCTCTAACTTAAATACGACGAGAGTTATCTGCGTTTGTAGCTCGAACTTTTTTAGGCTTAGCTAAAATTTGGGCACTACCATCTTCATTAGAAAGTGAAAGAATTGTTACCTAGTTTTCTTTTTGACACCACTGGAAAGAGAGGCATTTTTCACTCGACCTATAGTCGAAAAACTTAGCTTCTATATCTCCAAAGAAAAAAAATGTTACAAGCAGTTTTAATCAAGTTCGAAAACTCTCATTTCGCTCTTATCGCTCTGCAAGTTGATACAAATTATTTTGAAACCTGGGAAAGGGGATCTTTTTGTTCCAAAGGGAGCTCATAATGCGTTTTTAATCTGGTTCATTTAAATTGACTATTTAAATCTTTGCAAATCAAATAAGATTGCGAAGCAATCCTCGGGGGTTGGTGAGCGTTAGTAAGCAGGAGGCAGAGCCCAAGTAAAAGGAAAAAAAATATTCTGTGCAGTTAAATATTAAATAAGTCTTGTTTCACTAAACAAAGTTTTTTTTTCCTATACCAGCAGTTGGTTTTTGCTGATTGCAGACAGGGTTGGTAAAAAAAAACCGTTTTTTTTTTCAACCCCCCCCCCAAAAAAAAAACCGTTTTTTTTGGTTTAAAAATCAGGGTTTTTTTTGGTTTAAACCGGGTTTTTCTTTTGTTTAAATACTATTTGCGAGAAAAACAATTCATTTTCGGAAGGTCATTAAGGTTCCATGTAATTAACAGTTATTCAATAGTCACATTATACCTAATTTCTTGATTAATTAAAGAGATTAGAACAAAATCTTGTAACTAAATTAAATAACTAAAATAGCTTTCTGCGGGGAAATATTGATTGAAATGTTTGACTTGATTAGCATATTAGTATGCATGTATATATAGACCCTTTATGATACGAAATACTTCAAGAAGTGGTTGTGATGCGAGTTAAGATAAAATATAATGAAGATCCAAGAAAAAAACTTTATAAAACCAACATAATATGAATAATTATCGAATAAAGGTAAAAGTTATATTTTTAAGCATAATCTTTTCAAAAGAACAATTTTCATATTTTTTCTTTCTGATCTTACATAATGCTGATTTTTATATACACAATGTCGCAAATATTGAAGTAAAGCAAAATGTACAACAGTACATGATTGAACAGTCAAAAAAAAAAAACGATTGCTGTTGTACTGGCAAAGTTTTAAAAAAAAGTGCTGCTCTATATTCGACTCCGTTCTTATTTTGGAAAGACTTGGAAAAGATATCGACTATCGCTAAAACAAAGAACCAAATCAAAAATACAAAAATTGGTGTAACATGGCTTAAATTACAGCTTATTTACTGGCATACATGTTGCATCCAGCATTGAAGTTTAAAAAATATTAAATGCAAACTCTTTAGAACAAATAAATGTGTAGCAAATTCTATTTCAAGAAATTTTTTTTGCCAAAAACGTTATATACGTGAAGTATAAACTTTTTTTTTAAAATTTGATTCAAAAAATATTATTTGTGTTCACCTGCAGAACAAATCTTAATTTTTAGGTGCAAACAATTAAGTTAGACTGTTGATTGATTACCTTACAAGTCAAAGTTAAAATTCCAGGAAAGTTCAAATAAATGGGCAAAAATGTCACATCCCTGCAACAGGAATGAGCAATATAATGGATTGCATCTACAATAAAAGATTCAATCGTTAGTAAATCTTAACTAATCATGCAAATTAAGCATAATGATGGAAGTTGACTGAAATCTGCTTTATGGCACATATATGAAATAAAAAATATATTAATATTTTTTTTCGATTAAAGCTTGTAATACATTTTGAAGAAGCAACTTTGCAATTTTAGTATTTATCTCTGCAACTTAGCTAGGAACTTAGCATAAATGGAATTTTACATTTTTCAATATGCGTGGGGAAATCAATGTAAACCTGTAAAATGGATTTTTTTTTTTTGGCTTTTTTTAAAAAAAGAACATTTAAAAAAAAACCGCATGGTTTAAACCATGGTTTAAACCAACGTGGTTTAAACCAAACAACCCTGATTGCAGTGAACGCTTCAGCTTTGATTACTTCTTGTACGTCAAAGAAGGATCATTTCTTGTAATAGTTCAGCAGTATTTGGTGAGCTCAGTCCATAATGACCCCGATATCTGCAGTCCATTGTAAAAATATGTTGGTGTTAAACCTTTCCTCATCGCTCTAGAGCTTTTAAGCAACATATTCTGGAGGAAATAAATGAAATCGAGTTTCAGAGACATATGTCTCATCAATGGTCACATAACTTCTAGTGGGTTTTTCGACCAACTGGCTTTAGTTCCCGTCTTCTCTGCTGCTTAAAAACACTCGTAATACACCCTTAAAAGCTTGCTTGGTGTTTTTCTCTCTTCCCTTCAAATTTTTTTTTTATAAAAAACAAGTGACCTCCATAGTTCACGTATTTGAAGGGCCGTTAAAAATTCTCTCCAAAACATTAGCTTTACTATATCTTGGAAATTTCCCGCTAAGTTAGTGGATAACTATCTTTGTTCACAGCTTTCTTCATTATCCCAACAGAATGAGGCTGGGACGAAGCAGAAATGAGTGGATCTACTGGAGGCTCATTTTGAGACATTTGTGAGCATATTTCGTATATGGTAGTATCCCATAACATAACTCCAGCTGTGGGTGCGGTTTGCCGCAGAAAAGTTAAGGCCCTTTTTTTGAGTTCACAGCGGGTTCTTCAAAAGCGTAGAAAACTATTAACATTGCCCAAATACGATCTCGGTACATACTGTTGCTAAACAAATCCCTTCGACCTTGACACTACTCCAAGTGGATGTGGCAGTGTGAATGTTCTAACAAAGCCTTTGCTTTTCAGTGGCATATAATAACTTGTGAAATAATAACGCAATACTCTGCGCACAATAGAATACTCTATCTGAAAATTACTTCATGAACAGAACACTGACGAACACAAGATTTAAAAAAGAAAGTTTTATTTACAAGAACGGAAGCTTAACTGAACTAGTGTTGGTGTTGCCAAACAAAAAGTTTAAATTCCAAAATTACAAATCATGATACGATATAAAAGAATTATACGATATATTACAGGCACACCGCAATCACAGCTGGAGTAACGTCATGAGTTGTTATCGGATACGAAACATGGTCATTCCTAAAATTGATTCAGAGCACTATGAAAGCCAGCTCTACGTTTGTGTTTATGCTTTAGTCACATGTGTTGGCACTCACGGCGGGCTCTCAGGAGCCATTTTTTAACAGGACAATGCGCGGTCACACACAACAAAGGAAGGCAGGGGACTTCCTCTTCCACATTATCAACTCTGGCCTGCACGATGTCCATATTTGTCACAAATGAAGTATATCCGGTATCACTTGAGACAGTAAATTGAACAGCCTATGAGTTTGATCGAATTAGTAGTGCATTTTCAGTAACTGAATTGATTATTTCAGAAAGGGCATAACTCCAACTAACGCAACTTTTCAGGAATCAATAAAAAGTGAGAAATGAACTAAATTCTACGAAAATTATTATGACTAATCTAGACTCAAGTAGGATTATTACCTCACCTTAAATTACGTTTCTTTTCTTCACTAAAATTAATTTTTAAAATTTTTTTAACTTGGACTTATGCCTTTTCTGCAATAAATATCCTGAAAAACTAGTTTAGAGTGATGAAAATGTAAATCAAGTGAAACAGATTTGTTTCAGACTGATTTATGATAATAAGAAATAATATCACAAAGTGACAAAAATAATTAGTGTAGTCCATATTAATAAATTAATTATCTTAATAAAATGCATCGTGTATTTTCTTCTTTCAGTCGTCTTGTTTTTAGTGAAATAATAAAGTCTGGTGAAAAAAATAAAAAAAATACAAAACCTAACAAACTGAGATAAAAAGCAAAAATTTTACAGATGTATAAAACTAGATTCAAATTCATATTCATCAAATACATCCCCCATGGAAATATCATTTCCTATCCTTCTCTTGTCGTCTTGTCTACTTTTGTGTACCAAGTTCGATGTACATTATGACTCTGTTCAAAATTGCACTGAATAATCATCTTGATGTTTGTTATTTCTTCAAACAATATGAATATTTGCACTTAATACTCAATATTGGCAAAGGCAGTTCAGCCGATAAGCGTCACGTCGCATTATTCTCTTGAAATCCGTCCATAAATAGGTAGCCTGAAACCGTTCCTTTGATGTTCTATCGAATATTTAAACATGATGTATGTCGATAATTGAAAACATTTGTCACCCAGTAGAATCTTTCGCCAAAATCTCAATTTCGGAGATAAGTCCTCTTCAAAAATGAAGGGCACCTGTTTTAGCAGTTACAGATTTCATTGTTTTCAACAGATGTGTCAACGGTGCATCTTGATGTAATTTCAGAATTTCACTTATAAGAGAATGGATTTAACAAACTAATAATCTGTCACATTTGTTTAACATTCGTTTTACTGTCCTAAAATCCCGGTCGCAAAGGGCAAACAAATGTTCTCTCAGAGGAAAGTCATCAGCAATCTTCAAAGTCATCATCAAACATTTCTTTAGTGTTATTTCTAGAAAAAAAGTCTCCTGCAGTGTTGTTTTTATTTTGACCAGCGTATATCTCACTGAAAGCATACGTTTTTTTCCCGCAGTTTCTAGAGTGATGTTAGTAAAAACCCTGAGAAATTAGCGAATTTCATTCCAATTCCGTGATTTCGAATCCCCCGTAACCCCCCGAACTGACGAATCTGCCATAATCGAAATTAGGCTAGATCATAGGAGTTATTTGTTTTTACTTTATTACGCCAAAAAAATCGAGTTCTTCTATGATCTTGCTATTGCGTCTAATCTATTTCTTCCTTCGCGTTTAGAAAAGCGTCCTTCGCGAAAGGGCGTAAGTCCGGAACTTATGCCCTTTCTGCACTGAACGAAAAATGTGACCCCTAAATAAAGTGCTTTGTTGTACAAGGATTGACTTCCCTGCTACACCAGTCGATGTCTCTACATACAAATGTGGGAAAACCACACCTAACTCAATTTTGAAAAACATGAGACCAATGCCGTTTCTGAAATAATCGATTCAACTGTGGTATGAGGATGACGTAGGATATCATACGAGACTGCCATGCCTCAATGATCAACTGTATCGCCTCATACATTAAAGCTACAGTGAGCTAGCTCAACAGGGTATACAAACCTCTATTTATTTGAGATTTTTCTCAGTGACGAATGATCGTTTTGCTTTTATTCATCAATTTCCAATATCAATATTGCCATCACGTGTGTAAATTTTCGCTTCATTCTGAATACTTCTTCTTGGTGCTTCATTTCGTGTGGCCAGTAGTGTGTGTATTATTTAAAAGATATTTTCCCTTGGTTTGTTGTTCTTTTTTAAGTTGAACTTAATAGAGTAATTGATTTTCTAAAATACTGTTAGGGTGATTTTTAAACTAGTATGTTGTCGCCATCACGAAACTTTCTTCTATATATATATATTTTTTTTTTCTGATCCCTCCCCATGATTGACGAGGAAGCAATATTCCCAACAAAAACAAAATTACACATGCAAAAACTTGACGACCATCCCAATGTCTGAATTATTACAAAAGCAAAGCAGAGAGCGAAAATTGAAAGTTATTTTTAAAACCTTGCTTGCATTAATTACAAATATTTTATTTGTTAACAAATATAATGGCAACAGTTATTCATTTTAAATCATTGCGATAACATTTCCGGCTATTTCCCAAAAATTAAAATCACGTGAAATAAGCAGACGACAATATTACAATTTATCTTTCTTATTGTTGCATTTATAAAGCTATTTTTATTTACACAAAAAAAAAAAAAAAAAAAATCAGCCCCCCATGGAGCGATTGCCGCCAAAATTGAAACAACGCCTATTTACAAATAGATTCACATTTATTCCAAATTTCATCCAGAACGTAGCATTACTTCTTGAGATATGGCACTCACAATGAAAAAAAAGAACATTCGATTGCGCCACCCCCTTTTCAGCTTTTGACACCAAAATAAAATCAGCTCTTATACCCACTACGGGCTACTTGCCGATAAATTTTTCTTTCATTCCGTTCATTATTTCTTGAGATACAGCACTCACAATTGGCGACAAAAAACGTTCTATAGCTCAACTCCCGTTTGAGTTATTGACGCCAAAATTGAATCAGCACCTGTTCCTGTTAATGGCAACATATGGACCAAATTTTGTTTGAATCCGCCAGTTACTTCCTGAGGAATATCAAGCACGCGTAAGTAAAAAAACGTCCCATTGCTCCACCCCCCTTGGAGGAATACGCGCCAAAAACCAATGGGCACAAATTCACATAGGGGCACATATGTGTACCAAATTTCGTTCGATTTCATGCGGTAGTTTTTGCTGTAGAGCGGCCACAAAAAACTGGTCACACACAGACGTGACACACACACATACACACAGACAGACAGACAGACATTTTCCAAAAATAGTCGAAATGGACTCAGTACACCTCAAAACGTTCGAATCCATCAAAATTCGAAAATTTGCACGAATCCAATACTTTCTTCTATGTATTAGATATAGAAGAAAGTAAAAATGGGAACTAACATTAAACTGACATTAAAGTATTCTATATGTCAGTCAGTTATATTTTAACTACTTTTTAAAAATTAATTTAGAAATATTTGGGAGTTCAATTACGCTGTTAAGTTTAAATTGAAAAAGTTATAAACTAGGCTTTATTAAAAAGTAGATTTCACATTAAAAAGCGACAAAATGCTAACTGTTTTGTTTTGTAAATGTTAGTCAGTTACCCGCGGAATCGCCCTTGCCCATTTAATTAAGTCTACGAGTCCACGTAAATATTTTATGTTTTGTGTCAACGTTTCTGTGTACCACATAGTTTCAAAATAGAGATAGATACTCTTATCTATCGGTTATAGACACAATGGGCATGCTATCCTTCCTTGCTCGAAACTCAAAAACGACCGCTCAAATATCCTTTTGTAATGGAAATGTTGATTGCATGACAGTCCGAACACAATCCCCTGAATGTATTTAGACAAATGGAACAAGAGTCGTCTGCGTCAAATCGATGAGGTGTTGCTGCAGAAACGACGAATATTGTGCTTTGAATTAACGAAGACATCGTTTAGCGTCCTTTTTTTTTTAGATCTTTGATGCTCACTGCAGCATTATTTCTCTTTCTAATAAAGCTTCCTTGTAAAAGAGCGTATCAAATCTTATTTTTAGACTGTTCCTAGTACTGGAAACAGAATAGAACTTCAAGATGTTGCTGCTATGAAAACAAAAATTCTTTTTTCCAAAACACTTTTCTCTTTAACCTGAAAAAAAAAGTTGAGAATTGATAAATCAATTTAAATCTGAGAACTTATTTTGAAAATAATTTGCATGAGCTTTTCCATTAAAATTAAGGGCACAAAATGAACAATTTTACCATCTCTGACAAGGAAATATTTTCCTAATCCTGATGAAGGAAATTACTTACTTACCATCCAAGACATACGTTTTTAAACTTGGAAAGGTAGGTTCACCACCGAAAAGTTCAAGTTTTTCATTACTAAATGAAATTACCTATTTTTAATCCAATCATGTTTTTTAAATTGCTCAGTAAAAAAAAGAAAAAAAAAAGAGTAATTCTTCACTGAACATAAAAGGACAAAACAAAAGGGAAGAAAAATAAGAAAATAACTATAAACGAAAACCATTCAGGTCATTAAAAACATAGACCAGCACTTAAGAAGATTTCAAAGCTTTTTAAATACGAATTTCATGACTATTTGAAGCTATTTTCTAAAACCATTAGTCTTCCTTAGTATAAACTAATTATGTATGTGTTTATAGGGGTTTGGGGTCAAAATGTCGCCACCGAAATGTCGCGGGACAAAATGTCGCGGCCAAAATGTCGCCGGACCAAAATGTCGCCTGTCCAAAATGTCGACGGTCCAAAATGTCGACGGTCCAAAATGTCGCCGGCCCAAAATGTCGCCGGGCCAAAATGTCGCCGGGCCGAAATGTCGCCGGTCCAAAATGTCGCCGGTCCAAAATGTCGCCGGGCCGAAATGTCGCCGGTCCAAAATGTCGCCGGTCCAAAATGTCGCCGGTCCAAAATGTCGCCGGGCCAAAATGTCGCCGGTCCAAAATGTCGCCGGGCCAAAATATTGCCGATCCAAAATGTCGCCGGGGCAAAATGTCGCCTGTCCAAAATGTCGCCGGTCCAAAATGTCGCCGGGCCAAAATATTGCCGATCCAAAATGTCGCCGGGCTAAAACGTCGCCTGTCCAAAATGTCGCCGGGCCAAAATGTTGTAGGTTCAAAATTCGTTTATTCAGTTGGTGAGAAATATTTAAATGTACAAAAATGATGTTTAACACCAAATTTGCAGAATAAATGGTTACTGCCTTTAATGAATGTCTCCGTTAAAAATGGGACTGGACTAACTGAGTTTCATGATAAATTCTAAAAAGATTATTCCGTTTTGATTCGCAACTCTCGGCTGTTTTTCAGCAAACAAATAGAATACAAGCGTTACGTTATCTTATTTCTTGTGACTCGCTATCTACCAACTGTAAAACGTTCTGACGGCGTTCAGTTCTGACGTTCGCTAAATTATTTTAAACTTTTCTTCAAGAATAGTGTGCGTTTGTATGTGACCGATTTTTCGGGACATTCTACGTCAAAACCTGTAGTAAGAATTCGAACGATACCCGCAAGTAACCATATATGATTTAGAGCTGCGTGGTTTTTTGCGTCAATTCGTTCAAGATAGTGGAGTAACTGAACATTTTCATCGATATGCGTGACTGTCATTGCTCAAAAAATGATGAACGGAATCAAATAAAATGTTAGGAAGCAGCAGGGGGACAGATTTTGGGCTGCATAACACCAGAGGGTGGAGCAATCGAATGTTTTTTCCTTTCTTTTTTATTATCTGTGATTGATATATCTCAAAAAGTAATACAGTAGACCCTCGTTTTCAGCGGGTTTATTTTACGCGGTTTCGATTATACGCGGTTGAAGATTTGACACCTTTATTTTATTTACGCAGATGAGTTTCGGTTTTACACAGATGCGGCAATGCAAACAGGTAACATTTTCCTCTCTTTCAAAACCCAAGCTCCTAAAGATTGCAGATTACACGTAACTAACTGCATTTTGGCGTGCTAATAATCGAACTTGGGTCCTTGGAGACATTTTATGCGATTGGTTCCAGAGCTTTTTCCATCAGAAGTAAAGTGATTAAACTCACACAGTTCAGAACTCACTGGAAGAAGAGCTTTTAGGAGTGACAAAGGAGGTCAAAACCAACGCGGATACCGACTCCGGTGACACACAACCAAAAACGCTCACATTGAAAATTTTCGAACCATCCGTAGACAATAGGAATGATCTTTCTGATTTGTTAGTAAAAGAAGATTCTATCATGGAAATGACGCAAGTGATCATGGATGAGTTAATGCTAAGCAAAGAATTGGAGGAAAAATTCTTAATGACTACCAAAAAACTATCATAGTCAGCTCTTCTTCATAAACAGAACACGAAATTAGTTTGTTTTCTTTATGCATATTGTGCATAAAAATTGATATAAGTACACATTAAGCTTATTATACAATTAGTCATCACTAGAATGAAGTAATTTTTTTAATCTACGGAACCTAATTCCTATTTTGACAATAATATTAAGTCTCAATTTACGCGGTTTTGATTTACGCAGCATTTCCGTGGAACATAACCCCCGCGTAAAACGAGGATCTACTGTACAAGGGTTAAGACAAAATTTGGTCTACAGGTATATCTTAAAGGGCGAGTTGTTCATTTATTTTTGGCTTCAGTGATCCCAAAAGGATGGATCACAGAATAATTTTTATCGTTTTATGTGACTGCTATATCTCAAGAAGTAATGCGAGGATTCATGCAAAAATGTAGTATACAAGTGAAATTAAACGAAAACAAGCCTTATTTTCGTTCTAAGTTGAGTTTCGTAATCGTTTACGTGAGTCAGTGTAATTAAATAAACAATGAAAAATATACTAAATTTATATATGAGAGGTTGAGCATGATATCAATAAAATCTAAATTAGCCGTGTATTCCTCTCATTTTTGTAGCACTTTAACTAGCGTGAGTGTTAAATAAAAACTGAGTTTGCATTCTTATATAATTTGCGTAGTAAAAATTCACTAATCAAAACAGCAATTTTTTCTGAGAGAGAAAAACTTATTTGTTTATTATTATTATTATCAATATTCTTTTCTTTCTGAATTACCAAGCTATATTGAGCTGGAACTATTACTTTTTGAAACTCATTTTAAAAATAAGTCTAGGTCAAAATTGATCTGAATAATCTCATTGATATCAGTTATTTCACCCTACATTATGAAATTTTTTCTTTTCTATTTAAAATTGGAAAATGTGATTAGCTGACAAGCGCTATTTCGCATGCATGAAAGTATCCTCTTGAAAACCTTCAATAAAATAGCTGTTCTGAAATTGTCCCTTGATGTTCTATCGAATATATAAATTTCATGAATAATGAGAATTGAAAATATTTGTCATCGCGTAGAGTCGTTTTTCAAAAATCTGAGTGAAAGACACCTGTTTTAGCAGTTACGGGTTTCATTGATTTCAAAAGATTTGACGGTGAACATTTCGACGTAATTTCAGAATTTTACTCATAAGAGATGGGAGTTCCCACGGCAGTTTTGATCTTACTTTAACCAACGTATATCTCACTGAAAACATAGTTTTTTTTTTCTTTACAGTTCTTAGGGTAATGTTGATAAATCTATGAGAAAATTAAATTTCATTAAGATACTTTTCTACTTTATTTCCACCCTGGCCCGTGATTTCGAATTTTTCCAGTGAAAGGGGAGAGGGAGGATAACGGGCGTATGTATAACCAATGCAAATTTCATAGGATTGCTATAAAAACCACTCCCACTTGTGTATAAAAAAAAATTCAAAGTCGAGGGCCATTCCGCCTGATCCCCTAAATGACTGACCTGTCGCTACCGTAATAATATGCTAGAGTGAAGGAGTTATTTGTTTTTACTTCATTACGCCAAAAAATACAAACCGCCTATTCTCTTGCCATATTCAAATTGCGCCTCACTATTCTTTCATTCGCGTTTAGAACAGTTTAGTTTTACTTACATACCAATTTTTTGTCTGAATCCTTGCGTTACATCTTGATCCTTTATGTTACATCTTGAGTATTATTATTAATCAGATTAAACGAGAAAGAGAATTCCGCTGGAAAGCATCGACGTACATTTAAATTTTTCGTACAAATTGAACTAGCGAATTTTAGGCCGGCGACATTTTGGACCGGCGACATTTTGGACTGGCGACATTTTGGGCCGGCGACATTTTGGGCCGGCGACATTGTGGACCGGCGACATTTTGGACCGGCGACATTTTGTACTGGCGACATTTTGGACCGGCGACATTTTGGACTGTCGACATTTCGGGCCGGCGACATTGTGGACCGGCGACATTTTGGACTAGCGACATTTTGGACTAGCGACATTTTGGGCCGGCGACATTTTGGCCGCGACATTTTGTCCCGCGACATTTTGGCCGCGACATTTTGGGCGTATACCGTTTATAGGTGCAAAATGGAGCAGAATCACAGGAAACAGAGGAAAATGGAACAATTAAGAAGAAGCTTTCGTTCGGCAGTGTATTCATATAGAGTGACAATGATGATATACACAAAAATATCCATATCTTCTCCTCTTTACAAGTATGAACTGGAAACCATGTAAAGCAAAATCATTTTCTAAGAATAAAAGCTTGCAACTAGGGTAACGGCACCAGTAACAGACAATCTTAAGACATCGCTCTCAGGTTAACTCCATTTTCTGAGCTTTTTAATGTATTGACGTTTAAAACTATTTTTCTCTCATGCAACTACATCTCATCTGGGTCATTATACAAAACACGTAGGTTTTTGAAGTTGGAATTCATGAAAAAACAAATCTTCAATTTTTTAAAGTTATTTTATACTGTTCCTTTTAGGCACCTTTTTACTCTCACATAGTTAGTCACATTCTTTATTGGTAATTTTGTAACTTTCTTTTGTAGTTAAAATTTTGGATGTGAACGGAGGGTAACGGATAGAGTAAATATATATTTTAAATGTTATTTTTAAACTTTTCATTTAAATAAACATTGCATCTTGTACGAGGATCACGATTTGCACTGATTAAAATGTATACATCTTTCTTAAAATAGATTCTTAAAGAAAGTTGTATGCTCCATTTCTGATTGTATATCCTCCATTACATCCATACTGTAACGGAGGATACAAATACTTACAATTTAATATGATCATTGTGTTGATTTAGGATTAACGCAACATGTTATTTAGAATTTACTTAAAAAAAGTGATTCAATTTTAACTATATTTTTTTTTTTTACACAAACTATTCTTTCCTTTTTAACTCAAGAACGGAGGATAAACAAAGTTAAGGACCTATTTGACTTCAAAGAGAATAATGCTGAAATTCTATAACTTTACTATGAAGACCCAGAGTTGAAAAGGTCTAACTTGTGATTCTAAACCTCTGTAATGAGCTGCCAGTACCTGCCGTCTATAGGAAATTCTATTCTTAATTAAATCCTGAATGGAGGATACAAGAAATACTGTGACCGTGATTCAAAAGATTATATATTTTTTTTATTTTACAACATAATTCTTTTAGCCTATTTAAAAAACATCAAATGATTTAAATTTCACTACTAAATCTGTTATATTTTTTTGTATTGAATAAATAAATGAAAAAGTACATGGGAAGAAATGTGTTTGGACATGTAACGGAGGCATACAAGTATCCCTCCGTTCAGTGAAAAAAACATTTAAAAATTTTTATAACATCATTAATTTGTATTGATCATTTTCAAAATTTGTTATACTTTTCTAAATCTCATAAAAAAAAGTGCTTAAAAATAAATATTTTTGATACCAACCACCCTGGACCTAACAAAGCGCGTTTTTTGTAGAATGACTCATCTAACGTTTGGCTGCTCTTGGATCCTCTGAATAATTTAATTCTATTTTCATTTGCTTAATTTCGAAAAAAGGTCTGATCCTCAGTAACAGACCAAAAAATCTGATGATACTCTATAACATATAGGATGAGTATTGGACAAAATTCTCTCTTTCTCTACAAAATGGGCAAGAGCTCTTTATTTTAGAACTAAAGCCTTAATAACTTCAAATGAGCATGAAACACCAGCTGACCTCGTGGCGGCTGTTCATAACCTTCCATTACTGCCTTCTAAATACCGACTGGCTCATAAAATTCACCCTGATAATACTAGATCGTTGCACCACATTCATTGGTCACAGCAACATTAGTTTTACCCGCCTAAAATTTTTATTATTTAAATCCAAACTTATGACTGTCTGTTACTAGACCCTTGTCTGTTACTGGTGCCGTTACCCTAACGCAGCGGTTCCCAACCTTTTCCCTCTTGCGAACCCCTTCCAAAGGCAGAGAGAAGTTAGTGAACCCCTTGGGTACTACGTAATAAGTAGCAAGCAAAAAAAAAAAGAGCGCGCACACACACATAGACAGTAAAATTTGGGAGATTTTTTAAAGTTTGATGCTGCTCCTTAGTTTATAACAAGAACGAAAACATAATTACAAAATATAAAATTATAAATATTGCCACGAACTAAAATTGTCGCTAAAAAATAAATGCAAAATAAATTCACCAAACAATAAACACAGTGGTTATTCTGTGTTCAGCTTCAATCAACTTTGAAAAAATTTTGAAAGGGGGACATTTATGGAACAAAGGTTTAAAGATTGGCTAAAATTTTTCTGACACAAGGGTACATTTATCAATATTATAACTAAATCAGAAGTCAATTAAAAGATATTTAAAATATCTTTCTGGAAACTGTCTCAGATTAATAAAATGAACTTTTTTCTTACAGTAAAATGAGAAAGATCTCTAGGTTTAAGTGTCCTTAAAAAGGACTACGAGCCTAGCTGCTTGATTAAGATATACTGCGTACATTAATCGTTTGATTGTTGAAAGATTTTCTTGTAATTATACTATTAGCGCGGAGTAAAATGCGTATACTGAAAAATAATAGAAGCGTCTATTTTCAACATAAGCATTTACTCCAATTTTTACACAATATGTAATTTTTAACAAGACAAATATATTTAAGCTTACTTACTACAAGAGAAATTTTCTGCACAAATTTCATAAATTCCTTATTTACATATAGCGCAAATGAAGTTGCAAGGTTAAATTCCGTTGATTTTTTCTTTTTTTTTTTTTTTTTACTGTGTAAACCTCACACTGACAAACTTTCACTCTCACGAAAAAATTTTATAGTAATTTTTCATACTTCCTGTGGTATTTTTAGGTTGCTAGCCATTCTTTCCCTTTTTCGACAATAAAGCTCGAAGTAAGTTGTAGTCTCACTTCTACGCATTTTTGACTCAACACAAGAGAAGAGGGACAGCTCTTCGCCAGACTCAAATGGTAAAGAAAGACTAAGCATCAAAACAATTTTAGACGCTCGCATATAGCCCATGTAATGTTTTCATCAAGTTTAATCAATCTTTCCGATACAACGTTTCTGAAGAAATGAACGCTTTCAAATTCTTTCATCTGCGTACATTGTATTCAAAAGTTGAGCTTTTTCAGGATGGCTTCAGGGCTATCCGTCCCAATGGAAGCGCTAAAACTGGCACTTCGCAATGACAGACTAAATTACTTAAATGTAAAATAAGTGAGGAAGTTTGCAAATATTTTCATGCTAAGAGTATCAAATGTGCGAGAGACAAATGTATAAAAAAGGAGCAAAATTTGCTCAAAATCGCTTGAACATAAAACTTTACCAGAAACAGCCATGTTAAAACTCCGCAATTACAAGATTTTTTTTTCGCGAACCCTCAGGGGTTTGCGAACCACCGGTTGGAAACCGCAGCCCTAACGCATAAAAACACTTGAAACTACTTCCTCTAGGTCTGGGAGAATGCTAATGATGGCATTGTCTCTAATAAAGTAATTTTGAAACTCATATCGCAAATGTCTTTTTAATGCTTTGAGAAATATTTTCAATAAAACTTTTGAGCGAATTAACCAAGCCAAACCAATTACTTTAACAGAACTTACACAAAAGAAAAATCCAAAAACTATACCCTTCAGTTCAGTTTAGGTATTGCACCTTCACACCTCCTGAGATTAGGTTCTCACTTCTCAGTCAAGAAGATATTGCTTGAAGCCCTTACATACAGCAGTCAGCACTATTTATAACAGCTCAAAAGTGTAAAAATATTTCCCCTCCAGCCATAAGCCTTAAAAATTTATCATTCATAATTAATTTTTAATTAGTTTTAGAAATTTGTTAGACAGTGCTTTTTTAAAAGTCTTATTAAAATGCTTTAAAGTAGTATGTTTGAAGTTCAGTGAGAGCTAGAATTGAATAATAGCTCAGTGTAAAGACAATTTCCCTTTAAATCGAAATACAACTTGAACAACTTTCGAAAAAATAAATTTAATCAAAAAATTTAAAACGTGAGTGTTAAAATGTTTGAAATTAAAAATAAATAAATAAATAAATAAACATTATTCTAAATGCATTTTAGTGAACACATACCAAAGTTTTCAGAGTTAAATCATGAAAAGTTGCAGCAGTTGTAGGAAATAATGAAGAACAATTTTTGCTAAAATTTGCTTTAAAATCTTTTAACTCGAGTTTTATCAGAGCAACAAAGTTCAATAACAATGTGTTCTTTTTTCACAAAATTTTTAAATTTAAAAGTTCTAAAATATTTGAGATAAATGTTTTTTGAGAATTTGTGAAAGAATTTATGATTTTAAATGTACTTAAAGGAATGCATCCAGAAATTTTCAGAGTGAGGTCACGAAGGGATTAGTAGTTACAGCAAATAATGTGAGAAACATTATTTGCTACTTTTTTAGTAATTGCTGAAACTGCTGATCCCTTCATGGTCCCACTACAACAATTTCTGAATGTACAGCCGAACTCGCTCATATCGAGCCCTGATTTAACGATAACTCGGATTTAGCGATGAAATCGGAAATACTTGGTTGGTACAAGTTAAACTTGTACCAACCTACTTTTTGTTACTTGGTTAAGGTCTATGAGAGAACAACTCGCTTTTAACGAGCAAATCCAGCTTAACACGAGGAATATTTTTGTGATTCAAAAGATTTCTATTGACTTCCAGCTCAGCTTAGCCTTTTTTGGTAAATTTCTTTAACACTCCAAAGTTAACTTAGGTTTAGTGATAACTCATAAATCATGAGAACAAGCAATGACAGAATTTTTTTTTTTAAATTTGTGGAGTAAAGAAACATAAAAAAATTACATATATCATATATGTAATTTTTTTATATACATTTTTTTATATGTCATTGTTTTTGAGGAATATACATATAATATGTATATTCCTCAAAAACTGACATACCGTAAACGAGGGCTACTTTGTCTGAAGTGGAGAATAAGATACAATGTCCTCTATCAACCTTCAAGGCACAATTTTCTCCACATATTTTGACAGATTCCACTAGAGAGCATCCCCAAGCACTCAATTATGTATACCAAGCAGTGCTATAGCTCAAGAAGCAACACTAGTGGTTTTGCGTTCCTTGTGCTAACATGTGCCTTCATAACATCTTAAACTTCTCCTTGTAGAAGTAGTTCTACATCAGCTAAGTGTTCTTTAAGTACCTATTTATAAGCGCTATTTAATATTCTATGCCGTAGTATAGTTGTACTTCTCATTTCTGTTTAGGTTTTTTTTTTTTAAATTTGACAGCCCAGCATAAAAACTTGAAAAATTCCGTAAAAGAGATTTGGAGAAGTAAAGAATAGCTAAAATTAAAACTCTAGACAGGAAACACAAGAAAACACCTGGAATTCTCGGCAACGGATAAAGAAAGAGATTGCAGACTCAATTCACCAGGACTCAGTTACTTGGCCTTCATTATGGAAGATGAAGAGGAATTAAAAGATGCAGGAGGTTTAGAAAAAGGTTTACCCAGGTGTATCTACTTCTTCAAATATAGTTAAATTTATTGGAAAGTTTGTGGAATTTTATTATTGTAGAATGGAATGAGTCAGGTTTCCAAAGATAGCTGTTCATGCGAGAGAAGGAGCGAATGTTGAGAGCAATATGGAACGCACCAAAAAGTTTCGGAAGTGACCGAAGATCCTTTGTTTTATGAATGGTGTTATTTTAATAAAATTATTCAACCTCCAAAACTGATGAAAAGTATACTGTTATCCGTTGGTATTTTCTGAGACAATAACTAGGTATGCACACACATTTAAAAAATAACAATAATTTTCCTTAAAATAAATATCTGCGGCTCAAACTTCTAATAAAATGTGTAGATTTTTTTCTCAACAAAATACTTTTCCCCTATGAGCACACGTCTTTCTTTGTCTCAGTTAGTTCTACAAAGATTTGAAATAGGGAATATCACTTTGGGCCGAAGTAACCCAAATGCAAGGGTAACATTGACATAAACAAAAAACAATAATAAAGGGTAAAAATACTTGGAAATAAACTGATCACTATTCAAGAGTTAAATTAAGAGATTTCTAGAAATGTAAAACAAGTTTCCACAGCTTGGAAATAAGAATAGTTATAAAATTATTGTGTGAGAAAGGAGAATGAGAAAAGTTCCAAAATCTGGTCCAAAGTAGCCCGCGTTTACGATACGAAAGAGAAATTCTGGCAGTGTTAAAAGTAAAGTAACCAACTTCTTTGGAGCACAGCAACTATGATGAAATTTTGTGGTTTTTTCCCACAAACTCTTTTCTTATGAGCACTCGGTACAACGAGCAAATGTTGCGGTCCCTTTGCGCTCTTTAGAAGCGATTTTGACTGTATTCATAAAAACAAATTAAAAATCACTTTTTTAATGTATTCAAAACTCTTTCTTAAAAGTTTTTTAAATTTAAGGTTTTAAAATACTATTTGTAATTTTTTTCTTCTAAAAGTATTGGAGTTTCATATCAAGTTAAAGCGGATATAATAGTCCTTAAAATAAGCTATTATACAGGGTGTCCGAAAAGTCCTTGACCCATTAAAAAAATTCATAGAAAACCAACAAATTGTCATATGAATTTGCGGTTTGCACCATAATACTTCACAGGTTCAAGAGTTTTTTCGACATCGAAAAACTAAATGAAAAGGGGGAAAAAAAGAAGAAGGAAAAAGTCATTTCGCAGCCAGGGTGTCGGTATATGCTATACTGTACGGGGAGATATCCCGTATCTCATGGCGAGCAAGGCTCACACATTAAGGGGTAAACTCCCAGCTGGGCTGACGCCCAGCACGGGGACCTTCCCCGGCGCAATTCGCAACTCCAACGAACTATAGGGGGCACTGAAGTCACTATCTAATGGCAGACTTAAAAACTAAAACAAACGCACATGGTAACGAAGAAAATGCTAAAAGTGTTGTGATTTTTGTTCATACGTATGATTTTTTCGCTTTATTCTTTTAAAATTAATTTTCAAAGTCTTGTGGATATTCTGGCCCACGTAGAAAGAAATGAGAATTCAAGAAGCATTACTAAACGTCAAAGATTAATGCAAACTACGTAGTTCGTAGTTCTAAGCAGCTATTTCCACGATGTTGAATTCGATATTTATCAATTCTTGATAAAACTAAATAATAATTGTGGCCTGACAAGAATAACAATTAATTCTAGAAAATTCAATATGACATTACAATTGTTATCGAAAGAAGATGATACTTTTTTGCCTTGCTTGGCTAGCGCTTATTGTTTTCCATTTGTAGCTGATGTATTTCTCTCGAATTCCCAAATCGGTTAATTTAAAAATTTTCTGTTTCGATTTTTCTAATTTCTGAGTTACGATTTAATTGTGTCATGTTATGCAAATCATCAACAAAATTCTCACGGAAATATATGGTGGTAGTTTTCTTTTCAGTTGATTGATCATTATTTCTTTTCACTTATCGAATTCTGTAATCTTACTACCATTTTATTCCACTCATGATAAAAATTAAAAATGGTTTAACTAAAAACGCAAAATCTCGCCAAGGCTACTTTGCTCGCACTATACTAAAACTATAACCCTAAACAAATTTGGCGAAACGTTTCAGCTGAGAATAAAAGGAATAAAGTAAATTCTTTCTCGGTTATTCATTTTGTTCTACGATAATATATTCAAGAAAATATTTTGCATACTGTCCATTCCAACTAAATGCTGCTGTAAAATATGGTAAGTTTAATTAATTTAAGATTAAAAAAAACCCCATAATCTTACAAATTCATACAAAACAATAAAATTTTTTACCTTGTATAACGTTATCCAAGTTTGTTAATCCAGAATTATCGCTTTCACCAATTATTAAGGAAATAATGAAAACTAACATTATTTTGAGAAGCTCGAGAATACTACTAAGGGACGAATTAATTTCTGTAGCTGAAAGCAAACTAAGACACATCGATTGCGTTAATAAATACTAAGAACAAACTGCCTGTGTTTACGTCAACAGACACACGTGGAACGCAACGTGGCAATGTTTTAGTTTCATTTGCAGTTTTGTAAATCACCGCAAGGTAGCGTATTCGAGCGCTGGAGTTCCAAATAAGCACCAAGACCGTCCCTCGCTTAGATGACTATCGACCGCCGCACTCAGCCGTGCGGAGGGCCCGCTGCTCGGACCCCCCGGACGGTGGAACCTAAGGCTTACAGCTAAGTGGTGGGGTGTGTGCTGAGAAAAGTATATGCTATGCTTGTAATTCTTCGTTAAGTAATTTCCATTCCTTTTTGCGTTTTCCCATGTCAACAAAAATGATTTAAAAGTAACTTTTAACTCGTTTAGAATCGTTATGAAAATTCAAACAAATCATATGCAAACCCAAACAAAATATAAAGCACAAAAACATAAAATAACAAAACATATACTAATAATGAAATTTTGTTTTAAAAACTGTTGATCAACTTACAAGAAATAAAAAAAAATACAATAACTAATAAAATATACAATATTGAATAAAAAGAAAAAAGTACTCACATGTTTCCTCCAAAAAATCCATGTGCTTGAGCAACATTGTGGGACATACCATGTTATCCAGTCATAATGTGAATGTCTGAGAGCTATAATACAAACTGACCCAGCTAAGAACCAAGACCACACATATTCCAAAAGAAAAATATTTTCAATTGGACCATAAAAGTAATTACTATTTCTGGATACATACTATTGCCTCTAAATTTAAAAAAAAAGAGGAAATATCAACAAATTGAAAGAAAAACCTTGATAGTATTTTTTCTTCAACCATTTAGTCGCAAGCTATGTGGAATATTACTCATGGAATTACTCAAGCTTATTACCCATTTCCACTCGATTTTCTTTTACTCTGACAAAAGGGTCCATCACCCTGCCGCTCACCAACCCCTGAGAATTGCTTCGCAATCTTATTTGGTTTACGAAGGTTCAAAGTGCTTGTCAAGATGAATCAGGATTTAAATATATGCTACGATTAGAACACATCGCTCTCCCCTTCCCATAGAAAACAGTTCCAGCAAAGAGCTTATTAAATGTAGAAGAATATTAAAATCCCACTTCAACACAAAGACGAAAAGAACTTGAAAAAAATATGTATAACAAAATTTTTTTTAAATAACGCTTTAAAGAGCACCTCTCCCCTAGACTTCAAATTAACTTGTAGCAAATTTCACACCTTAAGGGCTTCTTACTTATAGCAAAACAGCAGTTTTGTACGTTTCGTTGTCTCTTGTCTCTACTAATATTTTGCTGCTTAGCTCCGGACTTGAACTGAGTTGAGCCTAGGACTTTCACTAAATTAGAAACCCTTATATCTGTTGTTCTAACTAAATGAGTCTCCGTGTGGTGACTGGAGCAGAATAGTCCCAACGTAGTCCATGCGTGTCGTAAGAGGCAACTAAAATGGGCACACAATCCAAGGTTTGAGGCACCATGCTGATGGATGGATGGCATCTGGGTTCTATGATGTCTGAAACGGTCCCCTCAAGAAACTGGGAAAAACCTTGTTGTAATTTGCCTTGCACTCGTACAGGGTGGTTGTGCGGGTGTTAACCTTTTACCACCGCCCAGTTCCCAGCTCCTGTGGAGTTGGAGGCTGGCTTGGTGAAAATCAGCAACCTTGCTGCTGCAGGAGGTGAGGGTGTGGGTCTGCAATCCACCGAACGAGAGGGGGTGAGGGTCTGCAACCCACCGACTTGGCAGTAAGGGAGTACTCATTTGGCAGGGAGTACTCATTTGTGTACAAAAATGAAACAGGCGCTAGCACAGGCAGAAATGGAAGAGGTTGGTATGGGAGGGGAAAGCCACTGGGCCAACCATTCCTGAGAAGGCTGGAGAAACCAAACGTCTTCAGTCGGAGGTTTCAACTCCTTCCCCTGCACAAACTGCTGTATCTTAACGAGTATGGACAAGTCAGCCACAGTCCTATCTATGCTCAAGCAGTGACTATGCTTAAGATGGATGTTGTGAGAGAAACCATCCCCTTGGAGAGGTTATCTTGCGATGACATTGAACATATTCTGCTTGTCATTCTAAGAAGGACACTGGGAAAAATACTGGGGCAATTCCACCATTACGGACGTAGCAATCAGATTTTAAATACACATAATTTTAATTTGGTTTCATTAAAAGCTACAAAAAAAAAATTTCTGGGGCATTCCACGGTATTTTTGACATTATGTAGAGTCCGTAACGTGACCTTTTTTTGCCATAACTTTTTAATTTACCGTTTGATTTGCAAATTATTTTAATTTGAGCTGGTGTGTTGGTAGGAAAAGATCAAAATAAAATAATATGCTAATCAAACAGTAAATTAAAAAGTTATGGCAAAAAAGGTCACGTTACGGACTCTACATAAATGTCAAAAATACCGTGGAATGCCCCTTCTGTTGTATAGTTTGGTGTTTATTTATGCTAGCAAAAATTTGGGTGTAGATTGCTTGATTACAAAAAGTACCAAAAAATTAGAACTGCCTGTTAAGGACATAACTCAGAAAACAGCAAAATGTATGCTTTGTCATACGATTGCCAATATTCCTGTGAATTATTCATAGATTTCTAAAATTTTCTTTTAAATACTTGTTCTAGAGATTTCAAGCTTTCTAAAACCATAAAGTTTTCACGGCTATTGTTTGTAAAATTTATGGTAAAAATTAATATACTTGTTACGGACATAACAAAAAAGTGTTACAGACGTAACGTGTCTGATATGCTGATTGCACAAAGCAAATAAAAGCTTAGATATACTAATAATTTTTGTTGAGAGAGTGCAATGGTATAGATTAACACAATAGTATAGATTTAATCTAATTATTCTTTAATTTAAGTTTTAAAACTATAAAATATTCAATGTATCAATGAAACAGTAATTTAAATATTATTTTTTTGTGGAGAGTAATTAATAATAAAAAAGTAACTCCGTAACTTTGGTTTAAACTATTAAACAACAGGAAAAATTCTTATCTCTAAGTTAGTTTTTAAATAAAAAGTAATATCAATTTGGCTATGCTTTCAGAATGATAGTTTGAAGAGAAAAACTATAATTAATATATGTAATATAAATTTTTGAAAAAAAAAAATCTTTTATTAATGAAAATTATGCACAGAATGCTTTGGACTTTATCATGTTAAATGATAAAGTAATTTTCACAAAAATCTACTTGGAGAACACTTTTTTTTGTACCATAGTGCATTGATGAAGCAAAGTTTGAGAAATTAAGGAACCCTCTAGAATATTTTTATGCAAGTTATTAAGCATTACTTGCTAATCTAGAATTATTAACTCCATTAAAATTTGAACTATAACGTTTTTTTAAAGCATATTTTATACACGGCTAGACTTTTATTCACACGATTGGTAACCGAATTCCTTGTTGGTCGACAAGGAAAGAAAACGCATAGATTTAAAAATTTTATCTGTTGCCAGCTTCTATTTGCTAACAAATAAAATACTTGCAATAGATTTTTGATAGTTCAAGGCTTTAAAGAACATTTTCAATTTTCCCTTTTAATTCTACACTTGCAACTCAGTTTTTTTTTTTTTTAAATTTTAGTTACTTGTTTATTTATTTATTATTATTCTTTTTTTATTAGTATTATTATTGTTATTTTATTTATTTATTTATTTTTTGAGGCAAGCAAAAAAACAAATTGATAATACTTTCATTGAAGTATGTCATTCATCATGCTTTTTTCAATTCAGAACGTAGAGCACTTAGTCTGTCTTTGCTCGCTCATAATGACTCTTAAAAAGTGTTTTAAGGACTTTAACGCATGTAAATTAAAACGGTGAAAAAGGAGGCAACACACTATTTGGTTCCCAAAAGGCTTGGAAAATATCCAGAGTTTTTATAAATCAACAAAAGCTTTAACTAAGGAGCTCTTGGAAATTAAATAAAATATACCTAGAAAAATATTCAATCATATTTTATTTCAAGGTATAATACATAATATTTCTGTTTTCCTTGAAGGGCACATCTCACATGCACATATAGAGAAGCCACCATCAGTTCGTACTACTGACTACAATATTTTACACACAAATATCCAAAACAAAAATATTACAGTACTTACTTCACGCCAAGTATCACAACCTGTTTTGAGACTGAAGAAATCATTTAAAAGAATCAAGGGTTGAAAAAACTTATATATATATATATATATATATATATATATATATATATATATATATATATATATATATATATAATTAATGAGATTTAAGAGCAAAAAAAGTTTTTAAACTATGTGGGGTAGATTGGTTGGGTCTAATGTGCCTCACAAAGAGTGGACCAACCTATCCCACCTTCTTGGTCTGAAAAACTGATGTCATAATTTTTTTTCTTTTAAACAAAAAATGAAAAAAATGCCAATTATATCAAGCTAAAGAAACTTACTTTAAGAAAGGAGTTCAATTTTTCCTCCGCAATCTTGATGAACACCATTAAAAAAAATAAAGTTAGTTTTGTGAAAATTACTCAGGATTATTGAAATGACACTTCCTGGAATAGAATTTGTTCAATATAACTGCACCATGTGATTGCATTATAAGATTTGTAGGACCATAGGTGCTATTTGTTGGTCATCAAATGAAATAAAAAACATTAATAATATTAAAATAATTGAGATCGATTCAGCGTGCCCCACGGTTCGACGTACACCACCTTCCCCCATACCTAGGAAATATCAAAAGGACTAGAAATCCATTCTTTTCCCAGGTCTTTAATAAACCCCATATGAATTACTTATAAGCATCCTGTAACTCAATGTTTTATGTTCCAACCGAAGATTATCAGTCAGACAAAAATGAGTTGCCAAATATTCCAAAATAAGGACTAAAAGTTACAATATGTGGTGTAGTATTTGAGTGGGTAGCCCGGGACAACAATTTAATTAACAAGCATAAATGAACAAAATCGAAAAAAGATTGGAATGCTTGAGTAAAAAATCGAAAAAATAAAGAGAAGTTGTCTGTCCCCTCGACTACACTACTGCTAGAGTATCTACCAACCTTATAATGCATGTATATATTTGATCAAGAATTTATTTTGTACCTGCAGTCAACTCTCAACAATTCAAACAGCTAAAAGGTTTGAGTTATGGGAAGTTTCCACAGCCTCCTCAAGAGGATGGGATCCAATGAAAACTTTGTGATAAAGGAATGTTCAAGTTATAGGCTTTCAGTGGATTGTAATACAACAAGCTATGCACTTTATAACGTGCGCGTAATATAAGCTTCCAAGAAAATATTTATACTCCATCAGTTTGTTTAAAACGTGTGAACATTTAAAATACTTTTTTGGTCACTGAAAAATTTACCTTTCAAACGAAAATTGTATAAAACATAGGTAGGGATTTGTTTATCCTTTAGCAAGTGCATTTGAATGAGTTTGATTGCTAGGAAATAAACAATTATGCACGCAGGTTGTAAATGCACTAGTCTTAGATTATACAGGATATTAGATCTTAACAAAAAGATTCATACAATAGACTTACCAATAACGAATGTATCAAGTGACGAATTGCTTCCGAAGAAAACTCATCAGTTTGTCAAGTAAGAGGTAATGTTATGCATTATGAGAAGTAAATACTTCTAAAACCCAGGTCAACAGTGTTTGTATACAAAATTAAAATATCCGTGCAGACTACTTGCAACTGTAACTGAACTCAAAAACCGGTTACAATTAAATGAACTAGTATTATTTCTGATATATCGTAAGAAAATATTCCGCAGATTTGAAAATAGTATCTTAAAACTCTATTAAACCCATCAGAAAATGTCTTATATTTACCACCATATTTATTTTGAACAAGTCAGAAGAGCTTTCATCTTCTCTAGTTTTAAGACAAGAGTATCTGGCAATAGCTACAGTTATGTTTGTTTACAACTGTTTGATGTCGCGAGAATTTTTCTTTTTCCCCATGCTTATGCGACAATAAATACATATTTCATTGACTCTTTAAAACGATATGAAGTATTTTATCTAAAAATGACAGAAGCAAGCACTTCTTTTCAAGTGCCTTGTTCAGAAGACTACGAATCTGAATTTGAATACGACGCAGATGTCGGTGAAAAGAGGAAAGCAAGACAAGATTTAGCAACACACCACGTACAGCCTAAAGCTTTTAAACCAAACAGGCAACTATTTCACGACGAATGTAGCAGGGAGCAAGGACGCAGCCAACAACAAGCTTTTCTTGCATTAGATGCATACACTCGACACAAAAAGTTAGTGAATGAATATGTTTTGTGTTATCGTGGTTCTACCGCAAAACTTAAACGTGACATTTCAAACTATAAAACAGATCATGACATTATCAGAGAAAATCATAGGTTTTTGTGGGATGATGAAGAAGCATACACTTGGGGACAACAGCTCGCTAAAAAGTATTACGATAGACTTTTTAAAGAGTACTGTCTGTGCGATCTTAGCAGGTATAAAGAAAAAAAAGTTGGTATGCGATGGAGGACTGAAAAAGAGCTGATTGTTGGGAAAGGACAGTTCTTTTGCGGAAATGTACATTGCGAAAGAAAAGACGATTTGAATACTTGGGAAGTGCTCTTCGGGTATTCCGAACATGGGGAGAAGAAAAGTGCTCTTGTTAAACTTCGTTTATGTGAGAGATGTTCGGACAAATTGCATTATGGATACAAAGGGAAAGTTGGCCTGAAAAAGAAGCATAAGAAGGAAAACAGCAAGAATGATAGCGATCGTGCTGAAACTTTGCTAAAATCTACTGAACAAGGGCAGTGTGATGAAAAGATAAATGAAATAGCTAAGGATCAAGATAATATTTGGAAACAGCCAATAAGGGAAGAAGTTGAACAGTCTAAAGAAGATGCATTTGAAGAATATTTGGAGGAATTATTACTATGATATATTCTGTAGACTCTAGAAACTACTCTTGTATGTAATAATGTTATGATTTGAAATTGTTAAATTATAAGCATGAAATTCATTGCAATTTTTTCAAAGTACAAGTACGTGCTATAGAGAAAAAAAACTAATTCGAATAGCCTAATATACAGAGACTGCCAAATAGTATTTTTGATTTAGATTGCCATACCTATGAGTTTAGTTTGTATGGGATAGAGACAAAAATGAAGTTTACTGAACATACTCGCTAAAAATAGAGAAATTTAGTGCAACAAATGAGGTTTAAAGTCAGCGGGCTGATTTATATGCAGGGCAGAATTTCTAAAGTTTTAAAAGAACAATTCTTAGAGAAAAACACCCCAAATCATGAACATTTTTCCAATTTTAGTGCAACTCTTTTAAGCAGATGCTAAAGTAGTAAATACTTACACATTCTGCTATGATTTAACCTGTTCAGTCTGCAAAATATAAAGACTAAATAATTACATTAAACAACCAACTACGCGGAAATTGCTGCATGCAGGCATTTTCCCCGATAATCGCTAATTAATGCTCTTTTTAAAAAAAATAATGTAATATGGTTGCAGCATAAAATTTTTTTAATATTGAATCAAAATAAAAGCAACAAAAATCATAACAGCGAAATCAAACCCTTTACAAAAATAGCAATCGCAGAAGTAAACTCTTTGTGCAAAAGAATAAAAATTAGATGTTTTTTAACCTAAAAATGATCATTAAATTTTATTTTTCTCTTTTTATAAAGTTTAAATTCAAAATTAGTTGCAAAACACTCCCTATTTTTTCAGAAAATAGGGACTGGACCTATACGAGGGTTTTCAATCCCCCCCCCCCCCCCCCCGATTTTCCTCCTAAAAGTAGGGGGGAACAATCGACTTATATACGTTTATATACATTAAGTATATAAAAACTTAATTGTAAAAAATATAAGCAGAATAAAAACCATTGTAGTAAAACACATCAGGGTCATCTGTGCCATTATACTTCTCTGGAAAATAAAAGCAATTTTAAAATTTTGATATATTTTAGTCACATAATTTTGAGCATATCTTATGCCATTTATCTCCTGCCATAACTAGGAAAATGTTAATATCAAAATTGATTACAAACTGAAATAAATAGATTCTGAATTTCACATAACATTAAGTTTTTTGAGCAATCACGATTGCTTATTGTCCTCACTTGACCGCCTTTGGCGTCTGGTTCCTTTTTCAGCTTGGACCAGCAGCCCCACCGTCCTCTGCAGGCGCGGCTCCTCCGGTCCTGAACTATCCGCTCTCCTGGTCAGAGGTGTCCATGTCCCTACACACACGCACACAAACGACTTCACACACATACACTCACACACGCCTAAGTGCATACACACAGGTCTGCGCACACACCCAAGCCTACACACACACATAACTATGCACACGTATCCGCCCAGGAGGAGGAGCAGGAGCCGTTTCTAGAAACAATAACTCCAATGAGTAGAGTCCTGTCGCAGTTCGTGATTGCGAAAAACATAATTTGAATACAAAATTTCAGAATTCAAATTAATTTTTTTTTTTGAGTATACAGTTGGCTCTCTGTTCAACGACTTTCAAGGGACCACAAAAAATCGTTCTTAAGTAGAAAGTGTCCTTCAACAGAATGCTTTTAATACTAAAGTGGACCATCTGGGACCGTGAAAAGCCGTCTTTAAATAGAGAGTGTCGTTAAACAGAGAGCCTACTTTATTTCACAAATTATATTATAGGTATAAAATATGTTGGAGTTTTTTAGCTACTGGCTTCAACAGCATTTAAGTTCATGCATAGTGGCCTTCAGACCTCTGCTTGGCAGCTCGTACAAAATAGTACCATGATTCTCAACCTTTTTTCTCTCATTGTAGTGAAACCTGTGTAAGTTGACCACCTGCAGTGCACTACTTTAGTGGTCAACTTACAGAGGTTCATTTATATAAGGGCTTTTTCCGTGCCTGAAAAAGGCAGTCAACTTCACAGGTTTTACTGTACTTATAGTTTTTAAGTTTGGCAGTACACTAATAACAGCAGAAATATCCTTGTGTTGCATAATGTGAAAGCGAACAATCAATACTAACATCAAAACTAAAAACATCACTAAATTAAAATTAAAATATCTCCTTCAAAAAATTCTCCGAAATGGATAAAGTAAGCTTGGGTACACCATCACTAGCAGTTTATCACACACTTGACAATGTTTTGTGAAAACAGTTGACTAGATAGTTATGTTAGTACCGAAGAACCTAATCCGATGCACAGATCAAATTAGCTAGTAAATATTAAACTTTTATGCTTGTCGATTTTATTTGAAGCTGCAAGTAGGTTGTACAGACATTAATATTCAAATTCCATATTGGTTTACTTATATGACAACAATGAATACCAATACAACAAAATAAATTTTCACCCTTGATTCAATTTCCTTTGCATTACTTGAATTCCGTTACAAGGAAATTCTCTTACAACGAACAAAATTTATGGTCCCTTAAAGTTTGTTGTAACAGGATTTTACTGTATATTGTTGACAGGGCAGGCTGTAGTAGTTTTGTGCTCGTTAAGAATAATATATATGTTTTTTTTAAACCATTTAATATGCTCTCACATATTGCTGCAATTCAAGCTGCAAAAAACTAAGGAACAAATTAGTTTTTTTTTTTTTTTTTTCATTTTTTGTGCCTCCTTACATTTTGCTATCGTGAAATTAGCCACCCCTAAAATCTACCGACCAATACTCAATTCAGCGAAAGCTGATAGAGGAAGTAAACAAAGAGGATCACTACTTTCATGACTTACTCGCCCGATTGGCAATGCTGTTCGCATTGAAAGCACGGACATTTCGCTTATCTGATTGGCGCTGTTTTCAATCATCCCAGCGCCAAGCAGACAGCGGTAACGCCAATTGTCACGTTGCTTCGTTTACGTCCACTATCAGCTCTCGCTAAATGGACTATAGGCAGTGCCACAGGTTGCCTACCCTAAGGCCCCTATATATATGAGACGACTCATCAGCTTAAGATTAGCCATTTTGGATCGGCGTGCGTTTGAGTGTTTGTCTTTTCTGGCGAGTTGTCGCGTCTGGTGATTGTTCACTGTGAGTAATTATTAGCGGCAGGTAAATTGTTTATTAAATAAGTATTATTTTCGGCACGTTTGGCGAAATCTGAAACTTTGCTGTGGTAACCCTAGCAGTGCAACAATGAAAAATCCGATCCAAAATGGCTAAACTTAAGCTGATGCGCTGGCCTATCTATATAGCGGCTCTAGCCTACCTCAGAAGCCGAGTCTGGTTGTTGAGAATTACTTCTCTACAAAGTATAAAATGAAGGTCTCCAAAAAGCGTCTGTTTGTGTGAACGAGCAAAACTCGAGAACTACCCGGCCGATTTTGCTAAAATTTTCACAGTATCTTTATTTTAGCCCTGGAAAAGTTTGCAGACCAGTTCGAAAAAAATTCGACTAGTAGTTCTTTTTTTATTCCAATTTAAGCCCTATTTTCACAGAAATTCTCAAATATGGGGATGAAAACATACTAGTACATATTAATATTACATATCGTTGGAAAGGGTAGAATTTTCTGCGTTGTACACAATTTGTTTCAATGCTCTAACTTACTTACGGCGAGAATTATTTGTGTTTATAACTTGAATTTTTTTAGGCTTAGCTGAAATGTAGGCACTACTTTCTTCGTTAAAAATATCAATAAAAAGTGAAGGATTTGTTCCACAGTTTTCTTTTTGACACCATTGGATAGAGCACATTTGTTACTCCAGATCTATCTCTACCTGTGGTCGAAAAACTAAGCTTCTATCTTGAAAGGAGAAAAAGCTACAAGCCTTTTTAAATCAAGTTAAAAAAATCTCATTGTCCATTCAAACTGTTACCCATTTTCTTTCATATTTTAATTCCTTAAACTTATTTTATTTTATGTTTCCATGGTTACACTTTTAAAATCCATCTTTCTCGTTTTAATTTCTGAAAAGTATTTTAAAATCTGTCGTCATTGTTTGGGAGGGAAATTTTGCACGCTGTTTTTTTATTTTATTTATTTAAGCCAAATTGTTGAATATATGTCGTTTAACCCAATTTTTATTTTTAGGGTAGTCCGGCAAAGCCGGGCTAACGCAGATAATACTTAATGTAATGCATAACACTTCTTGCTACTTGGCAAACTCATGATTTTTCTTTGCAAGGTTTTTGTCTCTTGGAACATTTGTAAGTGGTATACTTACTCAGAATTACCAACTGCTCCGCAAAAACTTTTCTTGCTCCGCATTTCCTGGCCGAGCGTTTTCAAGCATGACATGGTGTTTAAAGCTGTTTTTTATTTTTATGCTGGTGCTTAAAATGATTATCAAAGCTAAAAATTTTTTTTTAAATAAGTGATTTTAGTTTTTATTGAATTTTACGCAAAATACCGAGCTGTTCCACAAAATTTCAAAATGCTCTCAAAATCACCACAGATGCTCTTCAAACTGTTTCCCCAAGATTGGCAACCCTTCACTTACTGTAGAAATATTTTTGTTGAGATCTAAGATTAAGCGAGCATTTCTTTTTAAGTCCCCTGTCCCCCCCCCAGAGGACTATTTGAATACAGTGCTGATACCAGTGAAAACAGGAAGGCATATGCAGCCTATAACTTTTAAATTGCCTGTTTAGTTGAACCAGTCTGACTCTGCTTGTGGATATTTTCCATGGAGTTGAGAATCGTCAAAATAATTGCTTATGTTTGTGTCTTAAAAGGCAGTAGAGGAAGTCAAGGCACATTGGTCCGTTCTTTTTTTTCATGTCCAATAGATACTCATATTGTAATATTTTGTTGCAAATCAAAAAAATTTTTTGTTATTGTAACGTGTAATGTGATAAAGGTATTGTTGATAACATTTTAAATATAAATTGAGACCTTCTAATATTTTGTCAAGTATTTATTTAGTTAATTTTAAGCTTATTTGTATTTTAAATATTTTATACAATTAACTAGTGGCACCCGCACGGCTTCGCCCGTAATAGAAAAATTAAAGGTCTTTTGGTTCGCTTGTATATATTTACAAATAATGTATGATGAATTTTCTCGACAATTGGCTTGTACCGACGTTACAGTTCCACGTTATAATTTCGTATCTCACCCATTGGCTTGCGCCCATGGTACGATTCCACGTTATGATAATTTCGTAATTTATGATAGTTTTTTTTTCTTAAAATTTGAATAAAAAAAAACCACATCGAATTTTTGAAAAATCGCTTCGAGGTGCACATCCCCATGCTACATACTAACTTTGTGCCAAATTTCATGAAAATCGGGCCGAACGGTTTAGGCGCTATGTGCGTCACAGACATCCTACAGATATCCTACAGACATCCTACAGACATCCTCCGGACAGAGAGACTTTCTGCTTTATTATTAGTAAAGATGAAACACAAGCATGCAAAGTGAATTAGTTTTATTTACCACTCATTCATTTCCTAAATCACTTATGTATTCATTAATTTTTTTATTTATTTACCTTCCTTCATTTAGTAATTCACTTATTTTCTTATTGATTCACTCTTTTATTCACTTCATTATTTTTCTTCATGTATTAATTTATTTAATTTTTCGTTTACTATTTTAGTCTTTTGTTTATCTTTTCATTTATTCACTAAACCTTATTTACTAATTCATTCGATCAAAAATATTTTTATGATCAAATGGAAAATATTTTATCAGAAATATATTTTATTTTTCACAATGCCCTTTAAAAAGGAAAAATAAGTAAAAATTTTCCACCTTTTTTTTTAAAGGCACAAATTTACTGCCAAAAATTAAAGCAAGTTTTATTTTAAAATACAATGTTCTTTATACACTGTAATTTTCAAAACAAATTTCCAATTTGTTCACTTTGTAAAAGCCTAGCCATCTGAACTGTTTCACTTTGCCACACATTCCCCTACTATATTTTTTCTGATATATAATCAAACACGGGTGTATGTAGAGGAAAAGGGGCACATATGAACATGGTGTGTTTTACTAGGATAACGTCAAGCAAAAAATTAGTAAAAATTCTCAAGTAATGGCAGTAGCAGCCCTACTTCTTAACCAAACTTTCAGAGCAAGGAACCAGTTTCTGCTCCATAGTGACAGCTACTTTGTTTCAGCAGATACTGATGTTCTTTTATCACCGTCTTATTTGTGTAAAAACATATTATAAACTAATTAATAACCTAAATTTAGTTATTTTAAATCATTATATGAACATTCATGTAAATTTATACCAGTGTTTAAATTTTGTAATAGAATTAAAAATTCTTTATTTAAAAATGAGTTGTAAGGTAGATGACAGGGCACTTGTGAACACTACATGTAGGGGCACATGAGAACAATGCCCATATCCTCTCTGCAATATAAATTTTTGTGTAGGTTTATTATAACTGTTAAAAGGGGTGTAAAGATTTATAATTATTATTTTGCTGCAATAAGTTTGTAAATTTACTGTTAATTATTATTACATAATTATTAATCATTTATTTTATTATTTTGTATTTTATAAATTCTTTAATTATCAAATAGTTGACCAAAAATTTTGTGGTACATAATATGTGCAAGGAAAATAAAGACAAAATATTTTCCTCCTACTAAAAACTAAAGTTTAGAATAATCTTAAAATTCATCATCATTTTGTATGAAGTTTAAATGCACTATACAGGTATAACAATAATGAACTTTAGACAATAAAATATTCTTTGTACTGTTTAGTTTTATAAGATTTTTTCTTGTCGATCCAGTGATTAGAACATGCTTTGAAACTTTTAAATTTGACAGCAGATTTATATAATTCGAAAAACATATTTTCTTAATGACAGTTACTGTACATTTCATACTGTTGTACAGTTCAGTTTTTAACTGACTCTTGAATGTAATTGGTATATACGTATATGCTTCATTATAAAAAGTTTTGTGTTGAAATATGATGCTCATCCTGCATTTTTCAATCAAGTTCACATGTGCTTCCCTATAGGGGCACATGTGAACAGAGGCGTAGCTAGACCAGACTTTTTTTTTTGGGGGGGGGGGTTCTTTTATATATATATATATATATATATACAGTCGGACCTCCATATATCGAAGTAGCAAATTTTCGGAAAAAAATTCGATACATAGAAATTTCGATATATAGAAACGATCTTATTTTATCGTACAGATCTCCTAAATCACTAAAATTACAGCTAATTTTCGTGTATAAAACCCAATTTCTAATTTATACGAGCAACGGATTAAATGAAAGTTGAAAAATAAAAAAAAAATAACAGAAATTACATTTTTGCGCCTTCAGACATTTTCATTCTTCTGCAATTAACTTGATTCTCAACATTAGGGGGGTTTCGTTTTGACAGTGTAATCGAGGGAAAAGTAAAAAATCAATTTACTTCACTTGAATGATTTTTACTGAAGCTAAAAATCTAGGAATGATCATCAACAGACAAAAGGGATAACTTGAAACTGATTTTACAGTGTTACTGGTTACAACTTAGATTTGAAATAAACTTGAAGGAATTTAAGAACTCCAGAACGGAGCAGCGACCTATCTACACAGCCCTCAACCCCAGATTACTTATGAGTTTCGTAGCAACCTTTAGTGAACATAATTTTCATTTTTCATGAGACAAACAGTCTGAAGTGGAAAAAAAAATTACGAATGTCTCGAAAAAAATTTCGATATATAGAGATTTTTTCGATACATAGAAACAATTTTTCTATGTAATGAATATAGAAATTTGCTGAAATTTCGATATATAGAAAATTTCGATATGTGGAAGTTCGATATATGGAGGTTCGACTGTATATATATATATATATATATATATATATAATGTAAATTTTTTTAGTATTAAAAAAAAAAAAAAGATTGAGGTGAATCTTACATACTTTGGAATGGGGTGTCCCAATTCCGATACTTGTGTCAAACAAAACAAAAGCAAAGATTTTTTAATTTTTTTAATGTTATGGAAAATTCAACTTTTTTTTTTCTTTTCCCTCCATTTAATTTAAAGTGAAATTTTCTAGCAACGTCTTGTCAAAACCAGTCTATCCAAGTTAGAGGGAAATCAAATATCTGATGAGTGTGCTCCTTTCATTTCAGTGTGACTGCTTAATTTAGAGGCTAACACACATCTACAAAAGCTGGCATCCCTGAAAGCTAATACAATTCTATTTCCGCCTGTAAACTGGATGTTTGACTTTCAATCTCATCGGTGTTCAGACTATAAAGACTATTTTTACTAACTTGGTTTGCACTAAAAGTATGAAATAAAATAAAAAAAGACTTCTTGAATTATAACCCGCAAAAAATGAAATTGCTTTTCATATCGTTATATTTATATGTTGCTTTTTATGTATTTACATTTATGCTTATTCTAAAGCAGTTAATAAAATTTGAATAAAAAAAGTTAGGGAAGAAATATAGGCAGTAGAAAGTTATTCGCTCAAATGCATACCATCTGTTCTCCTCTCAAGTCTTTATTTTTAATTTTATTAGCTGCTTTAGAATTTACATAAATATCTATATGAGAGAGCAATTGAAATTTTTGGGTATTATAAACAGAAGTCTTTTTTATTTTCTACTTTTTAATCCGAACCAAGCTAATAGAAATAATCTAGATCCATTTCGTTTTTAAACATTTTATTCATGTAATGCTATGCAGTTTTTCTTTTGAATTAAAATAAAATTACCTTCAGAAGTGTCCGATAGGATTAATGCTGCTTTGCAGACTGTACTTCGTTTTCTTCAGACGAAGTTGACTTTCTCTTTTTAGAGCAATTCTTTTCGTCATTTTAATTTTTTTCTTTGGGTTTAAAAAAACTTGTTATTGGTTTTGCTCACTTCATTATGCAACAACTTTCACTTAGAATGTACTATTTTAAACAGACTGAACTTTTCCAAAAGAATACGCAGTAAATACCGGCTGAAAAATCAATGTGATTGCAATGGATACTTTGGTTAGCAAAGGTCGTTTTGACTATGACCTATGACACACACAAGACCAGACCAACAAAAACCTCTATCGTCTCGAATTCCGGTTATGCTATCATTTTCGGATTCGAAGGCCAATGATCTTTAAAGCAGCAAACAAAAACATTTTTTTCAACTCTGAAACAGAGGAATTGTCTTCAAGAGCTGAGGAGGCAGTGGAAAAAAGGGAGAAATGTGTTCCACGAATAGGCTTTCCAGGAAGATTAACCAAAGGACAGTCGTTTCGCGCACTTCCTTGGGTACTAAGAGTAAAGGGGGTGAAATTCACAGGTTTGACATGTTAAGATGAACATTTCAAGTTCATGGTTAAAAGTCATTCAAGTTAAAAGCCATTTTGCTCTGTTATCTGGATTAGTACTGGTTCTTTGGTTGCTCTCTTTCTTAAAATTGTGATTCCTTAGAAAACCGAAATGATAGAAGTGAAAAGAAAGTAGAAGTTTTTTTCAAGTGATGAAAAAAGGAAAATTGTAAAATACTGGCCAAGTTAGATTTGCAGCAATTGCTAACCTCAAGAGGATAAATAATGAATTAAAAAAAAATCAGGGACCAAAAAGCAATAAAAGACTTTTTCTTGAAAAAGATATGCTTAAAGTTTCTTTTACTGTCAAAATGATTCCTTAAACTCGCAGTAAAGCACTTAATAATGTAATAATAGAACAAATACCTAACAAAACTAATAAAGAGGAATTTTAATCAAGAGCCCATATTGTCTTTAGTATCGATTTCAAATTTTCACCATCATATTTCAAATTTCTATAAAAAGTTTCTTAAAGCCCCCGTATTTCGAAACCTCTTTATCTCGATTTTCTTCTTTAATGTGAAATTCGAAATATACAGATTCGACTGTATGCAATATTCCCACTGCGGGGCTCATAAAATTAAACATATTAAACAGTTTGCAGAATCTATGACAAAGAAAGGCTGCATATACGTGGATTTAACAAATCAATCTCATTTCTAAAGCGAAGTGTCAAATTTCACTCGATTATCAAAAAATGTCGCATCAGAGGGAGGCGTCCTTATGCTTGAGGGTCACACATGAAGCAGATTTTCAATGGCAGGGTGGGGGGGGGGGACGAAGTGTATTTTTAACCTTTGTTACTCAGAAAAAAGTCGTTTTGATTTTTTTTCCTTTTCTTCTTTTTCTCTTTTTTTTGAGACTAACGTTTCGGGGGGGGGGGGGTTGTCCCCAAACCCCCCCCTTAGCTACGCCCCTGCATGTGAACGATTGAAGACATTTTTCAAAAATTCCATCAAGTAAAGAAATATTTTTTGGAAAAATCTGAAAAAATTCCATGGCACAAAGAAAAGACTGTTCAATCATGGGGATCCTTTTTCTGTGAGAAATTGATAATATTTTCTGAGAAATTAAGAAATGAAAAAAAAAAAAAAAAAATTCACATGTGCCCCCTTTTCCCCTACTTGTATTAGCATTTTTTTAGGCATTTCTCAATGACGATTTAGATCTTATGGTCAATGTATTTTACCTTGCAGACTTTTTCTTTTTTTTAATTTGTTGCAGACAGCGTAAAAATATTCTGCAATTGGGGAAAGTACAAACTTTTTCTCTTGAGCAAAAAAATATCAGTAATGAGCATTGACCAATGCAGTACGTTTAACATGAATGGCACTCATGCACATCAAACCAAGTGTAAAATTAGGATTTTTACATTAATGGTAGTCAAACCTATCTATGTTACTAAATGCAGAGCATAAAATCACTTACCAAAAAAAAAAAAAAAAACAAAATTTAAAGGGTAAAGTAACAACAAACTGCTGCTACGTTTTTTTAATGTAACAAGGAACTGCTTTTTAAATGCATGCAAGCATTGTGCATGGTGTGCAATGTGCTCATAATGTGAGCTTGTGTATGGAATACATGGCTTTGCATCTAAGAGCTTTTGCATTGAAAAGATCAAACTCATTGCAGTAACAAAGCACTTGTCTGCAATACTTATAGATGTCTTGCACTTTTTTTTTTCTGATAATGTCTTGCTGGTGCTAGAATTTATTTGTAAGTATCTCACAGAAGTAAGTTTAAGTAAATCTTTACAAAAAAGAATAAAAAATCTTGTATTACATTGTGTTGTAAGGTTGGCGATGCTTCTCCATGTAGAAATTCCCACATAGCCCAGCCCTAATTGAAGCTCTCTGTTCTAGAGTAATTAAGTATTTTCTGCAAAGCAAGGAAAAATCAGTAGTTTAATAAGCAAAGTTAGATACTGGGTTCTTTAAAAAGGAAATTAGGAAATGTGTAAGCTTTAAATAAATGTTAACTTCAATATCTGCTGATTTTAAGAGAAATCTTTAAAGACATGAATTTCGGTTGATGTAAAGATCGGTAAAGCTAAAATATGAAGGAATAGGAAATTTCTTGAAGTTGCTCAGTCAGGATATCATAAAGGCCTTGTGTATTTTCTTACTTCTGACAACATTATATCTGTTCTTAAGGGCAGGGCCTCCGAGAGCTCAACCGGGCCCCGGGGAAAATACCGTCTTGCGGGCCCCCCTACAACCACTAAAAAAAAAACTCTTAGTTACATTTCAGTAATTTCAACTGCACTTTCTATACAGCGACATCTGCGTCATAGTAATCCCAGGCGTCATGGAGAAACGGAATCGTTTTTGGTAGTTTTTCATCGTAAAAAATATTAAAAAGATGATTAAATAAAAATAAAAAAAGCTAACCACTCTAATGTTAAACAAACATCTCAACACTAGGATTTGAGCTGAGTTCAAAAGTTCTATAGCATGACAGATAAAATTGAGGAAAAAGGATTAACAAAATGCTGAAATGTTACACGTTCTTGTCGTTCAAAGGCCTTGGTGTACTTCATCTCCAGTTGAAAATTCAGTTCAAATTTCATTTATGATAGCTTTAAAGAAATACATACAGTAGCTTCTTTTTTTTTTAAATGTAAAATGAAAAATCTTGGATTATATGTTTACCATTAAGAAAACAAATGTTTGGCTTTTAAAAAGTTGCAAGTCCCCTCCTCCATATAATGCATTTATTGGTGGGACATAATGCCCATTAAGACCAGGTTGAGACCAACTTGAGAGTAATTTAAACATGTTAGTTAAGATTTTAAAAAGATTAAGTTGACTATCGTCATACTTGCTTCCTCTCTCAGATCATGCAGTTTCTTTTTTTAATGAATTAAATATTTTTATTTTAGCTAAAAAGCAAAAATAATTTGCATTATTTACTAAATTGAGACAGTATTTTTGTATTTTGCGAAAAATGCGACCGTTGGGGAAACCCTGCTCAACATTTTCAAAATTCTTGAAGTCATTCTATTTATTTTTTCAAACGTATATATAACAAGAGAGAGTCTAGATTTTTGTTTGGAGGGAGGGGGGACTCTTATTACTAATATCATACAATCAAATTTAGGGAACTGCGTTGAGCGGGGAAAGAGAAATAACCATATGAACCTATAGTCATAAGTGTAACATTCGCGAAGGTACTGGTCTCCTGGAAAATGTCTGAAACTATAGTTCTAAAATTGCTGTTTAATGGAAGACTGGTAATGTTAGAAGAAGTCCGAAAAATGAAGTTTATGACGATTTTTAACCAGAGGGAAGAGGATGGGAGGGGGGGGGGATCGGGGATGCTCTCTATTTTTTTAAATGGAAATGAAAAATCCTAAAAATGCTAAGTTGTAAACCATCTTTGTTAAAGTTTTGGAAACTGAAGAGGTTCAGGCAACCTTTCCCCGGATCATTTTTGAATTTAAGGTTGTAAAAATGCAATTATAAGCTCTCTTTGTAAACGTTAGGGAAAAGGTTTGGATTCGGAGCCTCTCCGTTGGTACTTTTTCGGAATTGAATACCCAAAAAACGAAATTTTAGAAGAGTTTTTATGATGTGGAAGGAGAGAGGATTGGAGGTACTCTCAAGAAGTTTTTTGGAAATTGAAGTCCCAAAAACAGAATAGTAAATTATATTTGATGACAAGGAGAAATGTTTGGAATTTCTTTTGAAATTTAAGCCCTAAAAATGAAATTTCATATTATCTTTAATTATGTAAAGAGGACAGTTGGCACTCCTCTGAAATGGTTTTTTGATCTTAAAATCCTAAAAACCCATTTCTTAGCTAGTTTTGATGAAGTAGGAGGTGGGATGGGGTTCAGGGCTCTTTCCCGAATAGTCACAAAATTAAGTCCTATAAGTGCAATTACACGACATCTTTTAGGATAAGGGCTGGGGTTTAGTGAATCTCTCACAGGAATTATTCGAAATTGAAGTTCCAAAAATGGAATTTTAGGCAATTTTAGATGAACTTAGAGGGAGGTGAATTCGGGACTCTTTGGTGGAAATTTGTTGGGATGAAAGCCCCTAACCCAAATAAAAGATAATCTTAGAGGATTTTGTGGAATCAAATACTCTGGTACAGGGGGGAGGGGTCTGCAATCCTATAGCTCTTCTCCTGGATTTGCCCCTGAGCTCAAGTATTAGTACTACTCTAAAATGCTATGTTCCCCTACGTATTTTAATTTTTAAAGTATGCAGTGATATATTTTTTTAATGTAGGGATCATGTCGCGATCCCATAAGAAATGTTAGGGGGGGGGGTGTCACAACCCACAAGTTAGGAACCTCTAACGTGAAGCTACCCAACTGTGTGGCGGGCATGGGTAAAAAGTCAAGTAAAGCGTGAAACGAAAGGAGCGCACGCTGTTTGTCATGGTGGTCCCCCTACTAGTCGTTTTTCAGCCCCCTGAGGAATTGGTGCACAAGCACTTGATGCTGTGAACATGCAATAATGGGCTAAAATGTTGAATGAGAGATGTTTTTGTTTTTCCAGCACCAAAAATAAGATCAGTTAACACGTTAGCAGCATATACTCTGAAAAAAAAAAAGTTTTTTCCTTTTTAGTATGCGCCCGGGCCCCCTCATGCCAGGCCCCGGGGATTTTGCCCCTGCTGCCTCCCCCCCCTCTCAGCGGCCCTGCTTAAGGGTCACGTTACGAACTAACCCAAATAGAAAACAAATAGGAAGAAGTCCAGCAAATGCTAAAATATATTTGGCTACGGTAAAACATTATTTCTTAGTAAAACATGAAAGTTTGTTTCATTAACAAATATAGCAATTAATAGAGGATTCCCAGTATAATGCATGCAATTGAATCCCAGAGATGTCAATATTCAGGATGATCATGGTGTAGTTAGGAGGGGGAAAAACAGAAATCATACAAAAAAGAAGCAAGATAACCCTGCACTTAAAATCATCTCTGCTTACAAACTCTCAAGAGTATAAAACTACTAATACTGGGAAACAGCTTGCACCATCTAGTGGCATGCAATATATAAAAAAAACATTTTTTTTAAAACAATAAACTGGAGATTATGAAACCGAAATTAAACAAAATTTGCCAGTTTTGGGTTTTAAACCCCTAAAAGTATCCCTTTTATAAAAAACCAATCAAAAAAAAAAAAAAAGTGTACAACTGAAACTTAGCAGACTATTTTTTTACCCTGAATTCTAAAATACAAAATATGTCATTATATAATGTTTTACTTGACTAATTGGTAGTTAAATATAAATGTGACATCATAGTTCCAGATCTTGAGTTTTCCCAGCAATGTGCCATACTAAAGCTATCAAACAAAAAATACTCTGATACTAAATTTATTTACTCTGTTGCTTCCAGATGTTTGCGATAAATATCTACAAATATATAATTGCAGGTGATCTACTTGCCCAACAGTTGAACACCCATTTATTAATATATATATATATATATATATATATTAGGACTCTAATCCTCGAAAAGTCATTTAAAATTGAGCAATTTTTTGAGCTTACATTCAAGTATACAGTGAACTCTCGATAACTCCAAGTCCCAAGGGATGGGATAAAACTTTTGACTTGTGGGAAGTTTCCACAACAGTCTCAAGAGTTTGAGACCAAATGAAAACTGCAAGATAAAGGAATATTAAAGTTATCAAGATTCGACTGTATTTCCTTTGTCTTACAAGAAGAATGAGCTTCAATTTTATTATGAATTTTATTTTTAAAATATCCTTTGATACATTACATGCTATATACAAGTTATTTCAAATAACATACAATAAAACATGATGTCAGGAAAAATGTAAGAATTATCCTATATCACCAGTCAATTTGCCCGAATCTCTGAATCACTTTTTCTTGATCACTGAGATCTTTTTGAACTTTTTTTCTCATGTAGAATATAGGACAATCTCGACTATAAAAAGAAATATTTTTTTAGAAACATGCATATATATATATATATATATATATATATATATATATATATATATATATATATATATATATATATATATAAAGTTGAAGTGGGAGTAGTTTCCCTTTTTTTATTGCTTGAACTTTTTAGATAAATATTTATTTAAAACGAGTATTTGCATATCATGTTGCAGAAAACTAACAAGCGAAACATTGACGGATTAACCATGTAGCAATTGGGGCCCTGACAGGGATTCAAAACTATGCATGATAAATGTTTTACCCAGCCGTATGATAGGTCTTTAATTCTACATAGCGACGGGCCGCCAGAATTGTAAAAACTGCCACTACATCAAAAGAAAACTTTCCATCTGGTTTTTATAATAAATGTGCATCTTATTATTTTAAAACCATCAACTAAATTTTTAAAAGAAAAATTAGCATTAAAATATCTTAATTTCTGCTACGTAGACCCAGTAGCAGAAACTTTCTAGCCAGTCTGTGACACTGTTTTGGGCAGTTGAAAATAATCTGCAGCATTATTATTAGTTTTATTTTTTCATAAAATACACAAGTCCCTTGAAAGGTCAAGATTCAAATATGTTCCAACTGGCCAGTGGCCACTAGACCCGAAAACCTTAGTGGCCCCCACTGTCCCCGAGTTTCAAAGTATAAAAAGGGTGGGGGGGGGGGGGGGTCACTACTTTTATAAAAATAAATAGAACTCTGCACACTATGAGAAACAATTACTCAATTCATATTTATTTAAATGTGGAAAATTCAAGTTAAAATAGGTTTTTGAATTTTTTTTCAAAAAATGAATAAATAAATTAGTGAATGAGAAGTTGGCAGGAAACTGCATTTTAGATGAATGTTTTGGTTTATAACAGACTTCCAAAGCAACGACGATCAAATACAATTGTGCAGATAATAATTCATTTTTCATGAAAATAATAAAAAAAATAAAAAAAAACATGATTTATTGTATATTTTATGTTACCTTCAATAGTTTATATTGAAGTAAACTGATCAAAACTTGATCCAATTCTTTTTTGGGAACTTAGGCAAGTAATAGTCTCATCTATTTAAAACTTGAGAATGACCAAACATGGCGTCTACGCGAAAAATTCAATGATTATAAATATTTTTTTTTTAATTTGCAAAGTAGTAATAGAGATTCAAAATCCTTGACATAGTCAGTTTTTAGCACATTAGCCTCTAAATCAATGAATATAGAATAATATTGTAAAGATAAAGTTTTGCATTTTTCAAGACAATAATTAAGAATTATCCGAAAAAAATGGCACACTTTGCACAATTTTCAATAGCATGAATTGCAATAAACATCCAATTCCGTTTATGAAAACGTAGGCACTTAGAGAGTCTTGCGTACCAACATCTTGGGAATGACCAAACATGGTGACTACGGCAAAAATTAAGATCTTAATTTCTGAATTTGTTGCTAAAAAATAATTTAAAAATAAAAATCCTCTTGAGACGACACAAAAGTTGAAAATTTTTTAGCGCTTTTGCGTCTAAAGCAACGAGGATAAGGTGAAGTTTTAAATATGAAATTTTTCCTTTCTCAAGAAAATTATTTTAAAAAATCCGAAAAAAGATTTGCTGCACATTTTAAGTCATTTTTATTAGTTGCAGTTAAATTAAACATCCAATTCTCCTATGTTTTGGAAAATGTAGGCACTTAATCATCTTATCTACTTCGATCTTATGAATGACCAAATATGGCGACTGTGTTTCTAGCTGAAACGCTGAAGCATCCATCGCTTTTTTCCCGTCAAAAAACGAACTCCGAACGATCTTTTTGCCCAGTTGTATTTCTTTTTCTTTCTTTTATTTATTAATTTTTTCTTTCTTTTTGTTTTTTGGTAAAATTATCTGCAGGCCGCTGAAAAATCTGCGACGCACGTCTCGCAATTTCTGCTACCGGGTACGAAGACTTTTTTTTAAATCAATCATTTACTAAATGGTGTGCCAATGAGGTACTCTCAATTGTTATAAAAAATGTATCAATGCAAAAGAAAAAATAAGTCCAGAAACAGCAATTTTGTAGACGAAAGAATATTGGTGCAACTGAAAACTGACGATGAAACTCAAAAGTTCTAAAAAGGTGCTTTAGTATTCATTCAGTAAACCCAAAGTATCAAGCTATTCTCAATATTTTATTCCTGTTTCTTTGTAATCAAATTTCTAATTTCTACTGCTCATTGATAATAAGAGGGTAGTTGAAAATTATCAAGAGCCAATCAATTTACATTGGCTATCTTCTCAAAAAGAAATATGGAAAACAAAAAAAAACCAAGATGAGGGGATTTGCAATCTTATCCGCTAATGGTGATCAGCGGGAACTCCCACAAAAGGATTTTTATTGCATGGGACTTTAGAAAAAGTTGCTAGAAGATTGGCGGTAAAAAGCATCACAGCAGCTAAAATGCGTAACTTTTTAAATTTGAAAAATTTTCACCCCTTTATGGGGAAAAATTTGGCTGCAATGCTAATATATTCAGGTGGTTAGAGGCGGAATAAAAATTTACGGATCTGTGTTTGTCAAGGACTTTCAAAATCCCTATTTCATCACAAGGAATATCGAAGGTTTTCAAAGACTCTGGGAACTCTGCGATATAAAACTATAAAAACTGCGATATAAAACTATAAAATACCTAGTACAAAGGACTTCTTCATGCAAACTTCCCTGGCATCTCTGACACTCGGTCCAAAGACGAGCAAATTTTTCTTCAAATGAATTCAAATATGCCATCTGAAAAACAAGGAACATGATAATAAGCTAAGTTATTGAATTTAAAAGAATAATAACATTTTAAAGCATATCAAGGTTGTCACAGGATTTATACTCTATTTGGATTAAAAAAATTCCATGACTTTTCCAAAACTTTTTCATGGTTTCATAAAAACTTTCATGACCTTGTTACATAAAGAGAATAGTACTATTTAATGTCAAAAATGCCAATTTTTGGAAATGAGCATTAGCAAAACTTCAGATTTGAATGCCACAACGTCATCGAAGCATTGAGTTAAGTGAAAATACAGTGAATGATATAATGCAGGGATAGAAGTGACATTTGCCAACAAAAATATAGGAAAATATAGGAATTTTCTGAAAAAAATATAGGAATTCGATGGAAAATATAGGAATTTTCTGCAAACAATATAGGAATTTTTCGAAATAATATAGGAACATTTTGAGAAAAAAAAGAAGATATACAGGAATTTTCATAACAAGGCTAGCCAGTATGACATTTTTTTTCAAAACGCAATACTACTAGTATTCGATTAAAAACATGTAATAACACTACCTGACATAAGTGCAATACATACGCATAAATAAGTCTAAAAATACAATTCTGATTTGTTCTTATAATCTTAGGCACTTAAGCATCTTGTCTGATTCCATCCCGTGAGTGACCAAATATGGCGACTATGTTTCACATGTAGATGCTGGTCCGGTAGCTTTCTGGTTGGAAAAAAAATTGATCGTTCTAGATTTACCCCATTATGTTGTTCGTATATTTATTTTGTGATGTGAAATTTTGTGAATGAGCTGCTTTTGAGACGTGGAATTTTGTGAATGGGGCCGCTTTTACGATGTGTAAATTTGTGAAGGGGCTGCAAAGCGGACCCAATTTGGGTCTGAAACGACTCCAAAGTGTGCATGTTTTTCCGACTTCTTCGATTCCTTTAAAATCGGGAACAGCTTTGCATTTTCTTTTTTGAAAACTTGGCTGTGCGGCTTCTACAGAGGCATTATTATTAAAATGAACGTTTAGTTGATACGCGAACTGCAGCACCTACATTCCGCACAATCAAAACCAAAACAATCAAAGTTGAGATGAGCTATCCCGCAAGCAACAAGAATTGTAGCCCTAGCCAAATCCAAAGTTCCGAAAAAAAAATTTGCGTGTGTGGGGATCTGAAACGGTAGTTAGGCGGGGAGTCCTTCATAGAATGACGTCGTCAAAACCTACACAGCACATGCACCCATCATGATCGCCCAAGTTCATAGACGCAGAGTTTGAAAGTTTTTAGGACTTGCACAGGAACTTCATGGGCGCAGAATTGAGCTGAGCAGATGAGCTAAAGTCGAATGCTGCTCCCAGGAAGAAACACGGTACGGGGCTCCCAGCACATTTTAGCTTTAGAAAAGGGTAAAAGAGGACCATTTTCAAGTAAAAAGAGGACTAAAGAGGACCAGTTATGATTAAAAAAAGGACCTTGGGAGGACCATTCATTTAAACCCAAGGAAGCACCAAAAAGTAAATTAGCTGCCTAATGCTAAATTCGTGAAGATACTTTTAATTATCCATAATACTGAGATTTTAAATGATACAATTCCTTTATCACCTTCTGCACAACTGATTTTTTTATCCCGTGAATAATATTATTTACACAAACATTTGGATGGGGGGGGGGGGGGGGGTAGGCATTTACCTCAGCACTTAAGGCAGCCTCCTTAGAACTAAATAGGCACAATGAAACATTTTGAATTGAACCAGAATGCTGGTAGTCTCACTTAAGAATAGATGAATCTGTGCTTCATCTTTCTTTAGTTTAAAATTATTTTTGTGTTTTTCTGTCTTGTAATGCTTCTTAATAGCATTATATCCCTTATGAACCAATATGAATCTATCACACACCAAACAGATCTACGGTGTTGAAAGTTTTCTAAAAATGTCTGAAATGCATCTGCTCACAAAGAGAAGCAGATCACATGAGGCTTAGTTTTGCAATTTTCATATTCAAAGTATATCTCCAAGAATCATAAAGCTTACATTAAAAAAAAATAATATGATTGCAAGGCCATGAGTGCTTTGAACTTTTATGGGAGAAAAAAACAAATCCCCCCCCCCCTTCTAGCAGGCATTATGCCGCCTGCCTTGTCTACTGGTCAGAGAAGTCTGACTGCAACAGGAAGGTCCGGGTTCGAATCGCGTCTCGGGCATGGATGTACATTCTCTCTCCTGTCCTTGTCCTTTCTGTGTGAATGTGTTGTTTTGCTGTGAATGGTTGCCTACTCTATAAACGGGTCCTTATGGCATGTGTGTTATGTAGAAGTCAGACTTCACACCAAATTACAGTACAGTTGGAAAAATGAAGCAGCGCACCCCAAATAGCCAGCCTAGCTGGAACACGATGACAACAACAACAGCATGCATCATGACAATGAAATGATGTTCATAAATGTAACTTTATAAAATTACATAATTAAACTTTGTTTCATATACAAACGCTAACGCTACTTTAAAATGTTATGTGCTTAATTGTTTAAATTTAATACCCCCCCCCCACACACACAAAAAAACAGTAATAACAGAACATAAGCTAATAATAATCAAAATTAGGTTTGGAAAACTAAATAAATTTGAACTAAACAACACAAAAATTATTAATATTTTAGTTATTTAAATAAAAATTAAATCAAGTTAATCTGACTTAGCATGTTAAAATAACTTTTGATTGCCATAAATATAAAAATATTTATAAGATGCAAAACGATTGAAAGCTCAGAGAAGCAAATTTTCAAGAACCAAGTTCAATGTTGGCATGTTTCCCATAAAATATATTTATTTTCTACTAAATTAAACATAAAACATGCTAATCTAAGGTGGCATATGGGAAAATAACATTCGATAGAGCAAAATATTTTAATATTTACATGATTCAAAAAGATTGAAATTTCAAACATGAAAAGCAATTTTACGCGAAGTCCGTGTAAGTTCAATGTAACTATGGTTTCCAAAATAATTCCTTCGTTAATTATTGAAATTAAATGAAAAATAAGCTGATCTAAAGAAGCATATGTTAAAATAACTTCCAACTGTCAAAAACATCAAAATGTTTACAAGATGCAAAAGGATTGAAACTTCAAACGCGAGAAGCATTTTTCCGCGAAGTCCGAGTAAGTTCAATGTTGCCATGGTTTCCAAAATATTTCTTTCGTCAATAATTGAAATTAAACGAAAAATGAGCTAAACTAAGGTAGCATATGTCAAAATAACTTCCAATTGTGGAAAACATCAAAATATTAACAAGATGCAAAAGGATTGAAATTTCAAACGCGAGAAGCAATTTTCCGCGAAGTCCGAATAAGCCAATGGAGTTATGGTTTTCAAAATATTTCCTTCGTTAATTATTGAAATTAAATGAAAAATAAGCTAATCTATAGTAGTATATGTCAAAATAACTTCCAATTGTCAAAAACATCAAAATGTTTACAAGATGCAAAAGGATTGAAACTTCAAACGCGAGAAGCATTTTTCCGCGAAGTCCGAGTAAGTTCAAGGTTGCCATGGTTTCCAAAATATGTCCTTCGTCAATTATTGAAATCAAACGAAAAATGAGCAAAACTAAGGTAGCATATGTTAAAATAACTTCCAATTGTGGAAAACATAAAAATATTTACAAGATGCAAAAGGATTGAAACTTCAAACGCGAGAAGCACTTTTCCGCGAAATACGAGTAAGTTCAATGTTGCTATGGTTTCCAAAATATTTCCTTCGTTAATTATTGAAATTAAACGAAAAATAAGTTAAACTAAGGTAGCATATGTTAAAATAACTTCCAATTGTGGAAAACATCAAAATATTTACAAGATGCAAAAGAATTGAAACTTCAAACGCGAGAAGCACTTTTCCGCGAAATACGAGAAAGTACAATGCTGCTATGGTTTTCAAAATATTTCCTTCGTTAATTATTGAAATTAAACGAAAAATAAGATAAGCTAAGATAAGCACATGTCAAAATCACTTAGGATTGTAAAAAGCATCAAAATATTAACAAGATGCAAAAGGATTGAAACCTCAAACACGAGAGCAATTTTTCGCGATATATTATATCGAATATATATGTTCAGAAAATTACACTAACGAAATATTTTTAAAAGAATTACAAGCACAATCCAATTATTTTTGAAAGAATTCAAGCAATAAAGAAACTTCTCATACTTTTTCAAGGTTTTCAAGCACTTGAAAAAAAAAAGACCTTTTTTCCCCCCAAGAACTTTATAAGGTTTTTCATGGGCGTACGAACTTGGTTTAACACGCGTTGCGGCGGCGTGTTTGGGTGTACAGTAACTTTTAATGAAATGAAAAACTTTTAAAATCTGACATTTAAGTAAAAACAATATAAAAGCGGACTTTATCATAAAAAACGAACTTTGGCGGGAAAAGCGAACCATTTGGGAACCCTGCCAAGATAAAATGGCATCTGTGCGTGGCTCGCGGAAAAGGCAATAGCTAAAAGTCGGGGGAAAAGTTAAAAAAAAAAAAAAAAAAAAAAAAAACGGATACTGAAAACATAGGAAAATATAGGAATTATAGGAAAATAGGAACTTTTTCAGAAATATAGGAAAATATAGGAATATAGGAACGCTGCGATGCCTGTATAATGATGCTTAAATGTCTAAGAATTTTTCTGTAAACGGGCAGAATGATAAAGAATGGGGAAAAGGTTGAATGAGTCAATAGTAAGTTACAATAAATTTCCTTCAAAAAAATGCCTTTTTTAGTGTCATTAGTTCATTTAAATCATCCACACAACTTGACAGTATTTCGGTTCTTTAAAGTAAAGCAACATTCTTGAGTAAATTCCTGCTTCTAAACCAGATATTTAAATAAATAAATAATAATAAAAAAAAAATTCAGTAGTGATTAAATATTCTGATTCAAATGAACTTGTCTGTTTATTTGCACATTTTAAAATACATATAAATTAATAGGGTCAGTAATTCCAGAGCATAGTTTTTGATTCCTGACATTGAACGTAGCAGTGGGTTGCATAGATTAGTTTTGCAGGCCGTATGTTGGACATTACTGTTTTACAGTAATTAGAATTCCCCTATTTCTCTTTTCTATCACCTGATTAAAGATCTTTGTTTTCTAAAACCTTCAACAAATTAAGATAAGCTCTGATAAATTTAATAATAAAATTTTTTAGAGTGATAGAAACAAACTCGGGTGCAATTGAATTGCGTTTGAGTAGGCGTGGCAAGATGAAGAACATACAAGTTCACTACTACAGAATATAAAATAAAAGAAATGTTGAAAATAATTGTAAATTAAAAATGAGTGATGTCCAAGCAGTAAAATTATATTGCAAAAAAAGACGAGTGGCTGCTACAGAATTGTATGCAATGGAGATTTCAAAATTCAGATTTGTTTTTGAGATCATTCATTTTTCCACTTTTAATAGCTTTTATGCGCAATACTGTTAAATCACTTAAGTTTTCTAATGCTCTTTTAGCTACTGTTCCTTTCTCTTTGCCCAGGACGTTTTCCACGACTTCAAATTAATTTCCATGACTCTGAATGAGAATTTCAATTTTCCATGACTTTTCCAGGTCTGAAAAAAAAGGCTTATTTTTTCCCCCATGACTTTTCAGGATTTCCATGACCTGTACAAACCCTGTCATCATTGTTAAGAAAATTTTTAAATTTGAATGCAAATTAAGCTTAAAAATTCATTGCTTGAGGTAAAAGAAAAGTAGGGAGCTTATTTTCAGCTTTATAAGCTTTGGTTCAGGACTTGAAAATATCAAGATGTTTTCCAAGATATCAAAGATATCAGATAATTGATATACATATAATATTTTCATTCAACACAAACTCAATTCTCTAAATAGTATTAGCATGCTCAAATCCCACTGTTGTTTATTTTCCTGAAAATATGACTGTATTAACTAAATTTAAAAGGAATGTTTCCTTCATTATTAGCTGCCATAAGCGGCTTTACTCATTTTAATTTATGTGAGCTACTTTTACAAGATTATACAATTAAAAAATTAAATTTATGCATTTTCTAGTACACAGGCACATTCAGTCCCTCCCCCCTTTTTTTGAACAAGATCAACTTAGAATTTTCAAATTAGCATTTTTTTTTTTTTGTATTAAAATTGAATATAACACTATATGACCAAAAGTATTGGGACACTTTCAAAAATTCACATTTTTAAGGATTTCTCAAGCAATAAGAGACTAACTGCTTTGTAACTTTTGTTACATAAAAAGTATACTCCCACTGTCATTTTCCAATAAAAGTTATATCCTTGTGTTTCGGGGATCAGTAACAAAAACAAATCGAGGAAAACAAAAATGTTTTTTTGATCATCATTTATCATAAATAGCTCAGAATAAGCTGTAAATTTCAGAAATTAGTTTACTTACTCTATATGCAATTATTTTATACTTTCAAGAAAGCATCAGTGATATTCAGGAAGATATAAGCATTTCTCCCAAACTACGAATTTTATTTGAAGGTTTTTTGCTCATAACACAAAGTTTTCCATCAAAGTTTACCAAACTTTCTGAGAACTTGGCAGCATACAAAAGAAGTGTAATACTCAAATTTGAAGTTAAAATATTAAAAATTTTATAAAATACAGTCGAACCTGTTTATCTCGAACCTGCATATCTCGAAAACCTGCATATCTCGAATATTTTTAATTTCCCTGCATTTGCAGCCAAAATTCAATGTATTTTCCATGTTTATCTCAAAAAAAAAAAAAAAAAACCTTTATATCTCGAATTCCAGCAATGCGGTCATTTTCGGATTCAAAGTTCAGTAATCTTCAAAATAACTAACAACAACTTCCCTTAAACACAGAAACAGTAGTATGTCCTCAAGGGCAGAGAGGGCAGTGTAAAAAAGACAGAAATGGGTCCAGGAATATGTTGGTTTTCTGAAGACCAACGAAAGGACAGTCGTTTTGAGCACTTTTTCGGAAGCAAAGCAGAGGGCAGAGAATGGGACAATGAGGTGAGAGGTGAGCTCGACAGATTTAAAATGTGGGGTGAGTTTTTCAAGTTCGTGGTTAAAGATCCTTCAACTTAAAAGCCGATTATAGGCATGAAAAAAAAAAATTCTAGAATTTTTGAATGGCAATCCATTAATGAAAAAATAATAAAATGGTTCCTCCGATGCAAGGACCAACGTGTTCCAGTAAGTGGATAAATGCTACAGAAAAGTGAAAGATTTTTCCAATGATAGATTTTTAACCATTGCCAACCTTAAAAGCATAGTTGAATCCAAAAAAATTAGGCACCAAAAAACAATAAAAAACTATTTTGCTTGAAAAAGGAAAGCTTAAAATTTCATTACTGTTAAAATAATTTTTTAACTTGCAATAAAGTACTTTGTATAAAATAGTATAATAAATACTTAACAAAACTAATCCGGAAGAATTTTAATCTTTCGCATGTATTGTCTGTAGTATAAAATTCAAACTTTCATCATCAGATTATAAATTTCAATAAGTTTCTCAAAACCTTCGTATCTCGAAACCTCTTTATGTCGAATTTCTTTCCCTTCCCGTGAAATTCGAGATAGACAGATTTGACTGGGACATTTAAAGCAATTAATTTTTCACTGCACATGCCGAAAGAGAGCAATGTATAACTTTCGTAATCTGAAAAACAACTAGATTCTTCAACACATGAGAAAATTCCAGTTGAATATCTTTAAAATTCAGAAAGTTATCAGCGATCTAATGAGCCGAATTTGAATAACTCTTGGATAGGCAACGAATCTTGAGGAATCGTTTGCAACTAATCTGTTTCTATCATGAATCGCACTGAACAAGTGAAATAAATGTTGTAAACTTGCAAAAGATCCCTCATGATTCGTCGCCTATCCAAGAATTATTCGAATTTGCCTCATTAGATGGCTGATAACTTTCTAAATTTCAAAGATATCCAACTGGAAATTTCTCGTGAGATGAGGAGTCTAGTTGGTTTTCAGATTATGAAAGTTATACATTGCTATTTTTTGCACATGTGCAGTGAAAAAGTAATTGCTTTAAATGTCCATATTTTATCCAATTTTCCACATTTTAGTATTATACATCTCTTGTAAGCTGTCAAGTTTTCTGAAAGTTTGGTAAGCTTTGATGAAAAATTTTGTGTGTTATGAGCCAAAAACCTTCAAATAAAATGTGTAGTTTTGAAAGAAATGCTCATATCTTCCTGAATATCACTGATACTTTCTTGAAAGTATGTAAAATAATTGCATAACTAATTTCTGAAATTTACAATTTATTCTCAGCTATTTAGGATGAATGATAATCATAACACATTTTTGCTTCCTCAATTTGTTACTGATCCCCGAAACGTGCAGGTGATGCAACTTTTACTGGAAAATGACAGCTGGAGTGTACATTTTATGTGACAAAAGTTACAAAGCAAGAAGTCTCTTATTTCTTGAAAAATCCTTAAAAATGTAATTTTTGAAAGTGTCCCAATACTTTTGGTCATATAGTGTATATCATTTGATATGTATCGCAAATCCTACTTTAGCTTGATCTATTTCACCTAGTAACAAAGAAACTTCCTTGCTGTTAAACTTTGAAAGTTGTATGTTTTGCTTCTTATAATTTATTTACTATCATTTATTTTTGCAGGGGGGAAAAAAGAGGGGAAATTTAGAAAGTGCAGTGGAGGATGAAGAAATAATTTGAACGTTTTTCGCAATCTTAAACGTTGCACAAGGGAAGAATTTTTTTAACTGGAGACATTAACTATGAGTGACGATTATTTTGTAAACCATTATAATTTAGTAGAAAAGGGAAAACTGGGTAACAAAACAAATACATAAATAAATAAGCCTTTAACTATAGACTATATTACTAAAGCATTTTTTGAGCTTTAAAAAAAAAGCTATCAAGTTGTTCAATAAACTTTATGTGTAAATTAAGAAGTTTATACATATCGAGTTTGTTGAAGCGTGTTGGCTTTTTTTCCACTTTAAGTACTGATTTATAAGCATAGCTTAAAATCTTGTGTACTCTTTACATATAATGTTTGTGTACTTTGCAGTTTCTTTTTGCACTTCAAAAGGTTATATATTATCACCTTTAAAGTCGGTCAATATCAAATAGTTACTTTTTTTTGTAATTTTTAATGACTGCGATTTTAAGTTCTATATTGTGGCTGGGAACAAATGGAAAAGAGAACTGGAAATGGGCTATCATTTTTTTTTTTTAAAATTCCTGGAGCTCTGGACATGACAGAAGACTTTTTTTTTTTTAAACAGGGGTCTGTCCAGGATTTTTCACAGGGTCCGTTTTTTGTGAAAAATAAAATAATTTTGTGAAAAATCAATTATTTTTGTGAAAAATCAAATAATTTAAAAAAAAAATTTCTTGTAAAAACGAAAGTTTAGACTCTTGAGATGGTGGAAACTGCATCATTGACACTTAAAGTTGAGTGTTTTCTCTCTTTTCTGTTGAGAATATCATTCTTGAGTGTTTTTCTAGTATTTGAAGAGAGGGGGGAGGCATCGCTCCCTTGTAGATGGGCACCCCTCAAGTATCAATATTTATCTACCATTCTACATCATGTTAAATTATACTAGAAATGTTTTTTGTATTGTATTTAAAATAGCTGTAAGAAAAAAAAATAGGCAGGGGTTCAGCATTTAACTTTTTAATCCAAGACACTGTTTAAGAGCACAGAGTTTCGTTCAAACCTTATAAACTCCGGGATTTTCACAAAAATAAAAAAATATTTTATTTGTTATTAACTAAGCGTACTAAACATCGAAAATTCGAAAAATCAGATTTCCACAGCGGGTGCAAAGAGATTGCAGTCCTCAAAGTGAAGGAATCAAAAGCATAAAAACGGCTTGTGAAATAAATATTTTTGATAAAATTACTTTTAAATTGCATTTTAGAGCCCTATGATAAACATATCATTAATATCTGGACAGAGTTGAAGCAAAATAAATAAATTAATTAATTAAATAAAAAATAAACCGTCGATTCAGCATTTTAATTATTGACTCATAAAAGAAAATGGAATTCCCCTTTAAAAACTTGAAATAAGCTTTGTTACAAAAATAAAGAGACTTTTCATCTATTTGCATCCTAATAAAGCGAAGCTAGCTTGAAAAAAAAAAAAAAAAATGATTCTCATATCGGATGTAAAAAGATTGCGTTTTTCAAAATGTAGACATCTATAGAAAAAAATAACAGTAAATAAAAGTTTATTTAAAGTTAATTATCCTTTTTAGTATCGAAAAACCAAACCCATATAACTTTCTCCCAAAATAACAGTTTAACATCGCACCACCAGACACTAAGTGGCGATAAGTTTAAATATTGTAACCCTATCTGAAGCGATCACATCCGCCCCACCCATACTATCCTTTGCAGTTCTAAATTCATTTCACTGTATATTATTGATGATTAAATCATGAGTGGGGAGAAAAGTGCTTACTACGCCTATTCAGAGAATGTTGACGCTTTTCCAAAGAAGTTTACAACAACACCGCTGCATAAAACAAACAAGCAAAATTATAAACCTAACTGACTTTCAGCTGTTAATTTCTTTCAAGGAAACCAACAACAGGCATTATATTTATTTGGCGGTAGTAATTATTTATGGCTTGCAGGAGCATCACAAGAGTGCCGATTTTTTTTTTTCCTTTTGCAAAATTAGCTGATTTTGTATAAGTTGATTTCTCTAATTTAACTTTAAATATGCTGTATTATTTTAATTTGAGATTTGCTCTTTCAATAAACTATTTGTGAAAGATCCGTTTTTGTTTATCAGAATTTTGTGAAGGGTCCGTTTTGGTTGATCGGATTTTTGTGAAAGGTCCGTTTTGGTTGATCGGATTTTTGTGAAAGTTCCGTTTTGGTTGATCAGATTTTTGTGAAGGGTCCGTTAACGGACCCAAATTTGCTCTGGCCAGACCCCTGTTAAAGCAGTGCAGAAAATTTATTTTGTTTCCTTGTGATTATATATACAATAAGTTTAGCTACATCTAGTACAGTGAAACCAGTATAAGTTGACCACCTGCGGTGCACTACTTTAGTGGTCAACTTAAGCAGGTGATCAACTTATAGAGATTGATTTACATGATAAGGTCTAATTCTGTGCAAGGAAATAGCGGTCAACTTAAACAGGGGGCATCTTTACAGGTTTTACTGTATTAGAAATACTATTAATAGCCTAAAGAAAAATTTTGCAATCAAATATTCTTAACAGACACTGAAGAAAGTTTTTAAAAAGTACAACAAGATGCATAATATTTATATATTACAACTGAAAAATTACCTCTGTTTGATAAATTTCACTTTTCTTGCATTCACAATGATTGCATACAGGTGCATCTACAAATAGAAATATACAAGATTAAAAACTTAAACTTCATATAAAAGTTTTAACTTGTGTCTCCTTTAAATATTTATAGTAAATTCAAATTCATAGAAAAGATAATAAAAAATATTTTAACAGAGAAAAGAAAGGGACGTTTAGTGACCCTGGAAATAAAAAATAGTAATTCATTATTAGTATATTAAAGCAAATGAGATTCTTGTAACTATGAAACATGTGTAGATACAACTTTCATTAAATTTAAGAGTAATGATAGCATATTCAGGTGGACTCCGGAAGAACAAAATCATTTTCCCTGACAATTCCATGACATTCCCCCTGTCCAATTAACCTTTTTTCCTGATCCTCCTGATGGCCAATTTTTTATACTTTTATGGCTATATTCCTTCCTAGCCTTTTACACTACTTCACGCATTAATTATTTATGTAACAAAATGAGCAACATTAAGCTGAAGGGCACTGAGATTACTTATTTATAAGGAAAAAGTTTAGTTACAGAATTGGTTTAATTTATTTAACAGAACTGAAAAAGAAAAAAAAAAGGTTAATAATAAAAGAAATCTTTTTATCATTTAAAATCAGTCTATTTCTCTCTCTACATTTCCAAAGAAACCCAAAACTTTTTTAGATTTCAGCTTTTAAAACTTTTGAGGAAAATCTGTCCTCTGGTACCCCTCCCTTTTAACTTCACAAAAAATACCTCAAAATTGGACCTTCAAGACTTTAATTTTGGAAAATTAAATGGCAGCTAGCTTTGCTAATATAAAAAAATATATTAGTTTTACATATTTTGGTAATTTAATATAAGTATTTACCTTGAAAGAAATATTTGGAAATTCATAAGGAAAAAAGAAAATGTTTGAGATTAGAAATAAATATTTAGTAGAATTTAAACCAATCTGCTCCAATAGGGGAGCTTCTAACTTTGCCTACCTAAATGGAGAATGTATTCTTTGCTTAAAATCTTTTCGTGAGAAGTCAAGTAATGAAACTTAATTTTCAAGGAAAAAGATTACAGGAAACACTTTAACTTTAAAATTTTAATCAATCGTATAATATATCATTACATTTTCAGATCAGGGGAGTTTATTTCTTTACTTACTTACTAATCATAGATTATGCCAAACCTGTCATAAAGGAGCAAGCATCGATTTACTTTTAACATTCATTTATAAAAATATATTACAAAAGCTTTAGAAGTTACCTTCTTTGTCAAGCAGAGAACGACAACCAATACATGTGCTCCTCTTCTTTGTAAAAGCAGACAGTGCACCAATTTTTGAAGTTACTACAATTTTGGTTCTGGTGTGATCACCACCTGTACGAAGATTAAAAGTTTTACTTTGAATATTTCATGACACTCATTAGTATATAAATTTCAAATATTCTGAAATTCTTTTCAAATCATATCAATTATATAACACTTAATATCAAATTTAAGGATATGAATATAGCAAAACAATAAAAAGATTCTTTCTTTTTCCTACCAGCGTTCAGGACAAATAGTCCTGACAATTTAAAACAATGGAAGGAAGGAGCACAACCCTGGCATTACTAAAATTACATTTATTACACTCCATTGTCCTTTCTATCAACTACTACACCTGGTTTAACCTGTTGGATGTGCCCTAAATACAGCTGTGTTTTTTTTATCTTGATTAGAAGCCAAACAACCCCATGATCCCAGTGATTAATGTTAACATCAATCTTTGTCCACCTCCATAACTTAGGCAAAGCACTGAAGAGGAGGAAAAGCTTCCAGTACCCTGCAACCAAGGTAACTGCTAGCGACTGACTTTTGGACCTTCAGACCCTTGAATATAATCAACAAACTTGGTGAATATATTTGCAGTGAAAGACCTCTAACACAAAATCTTTCGATTTAGAGTCTAAGAACTGAAAATCAATAAATTTAAAGTTTATTAACAATCAAAAATATAGGGTTGAAGACTTTTTATGAAGCTCAAAATTTCTTAAGTTTTAGAGAATGTTCCAAAGGCCTCATTGTCAAATCATATAGCACATACTGAAAAATCAGTTTAAAAAACATCAATAAAAATCCATTCTGAACAAGTAAATAAATTTTGATGGATAAAGAACAAAAAACAATAAATAAATAAAAATCTTACGAAAATCATATTTCTATGAGCAAGGCTATAAAATGTATTGAACAGGGGGAGAGGGGATTGTATGGTTAAAAAAGAAAAAGTACACAGAATAAACTTACAAAGTAAAATTGATTCAGCCTTTTCACCTAATATAGGCTCAAAGATTCGAAGTAAGGGTTTTGAAATTTGATTTTCTAAATAATATTTAGTATCAATTGGAATGTTGTTTTCTAACACATAAATTGGATCTTCAGACTTCAGGTAAGCAGCTGTTTTCTTGCTTGCAGCAATAATCACATATGGCACTCTATCTCCTAAATTAGGTGCACTTCCAGGATCTCGTTTCTTCATCCTACAAAATGAAAACAGATAAAATAAAAATTTGAAACGACATTTCATAGTAGAAGAAGCAGAATAGGGTTTATTTCTAATCATTGCTATTGTGTATTTCAAATGGAATATGAGTGCCAGTATTTTTTTTCCTAATTAAACAAAGAGATCAATAACTTACTGACCTGTGTGCTAATTCTACATGAGCTTGTTTAGCAGCATATTCCTTATCCGTTTTAGTTAACTCCTTTGTAATAACCAACTGTGATATATCGATTCGATTACACAACAAATCTGCAATAGTCTGTTTTGCATATTCAGTAGCACCTTTTGGGTCCCTAAAAGTGAAAGAATCATTAAAAGCCAAAAATTTCCACTATAATCTTTACTGTTTTGAATATATCACGATGAAAGCTTTTACTTTTTAGTAAAATTGTCGACAGTATAAATGAGCTGATGCTAGGGCAGGGCAGTACATTACGAAGAACTGGCATGAATCCCACATCATTAAACTTTTAGACTTAAACAATTACTTAGAACATTTTAGACTATTTCCCTTAACTGATGCATCAAAATCGCACCAACTAAAAATCTAAACACTGATCCAAGATCGTTGCCATTTTAATCTATAATTTTTCCACACCAATGTCAAATTAGTAGTGTTTCAAGCTAATCTGGCTTAAGAACGAAGGTGTGAACAGTTAGTTAAAGGGAACTTTTCAACAACTGCTGGTGGAAGTGTCATAAATGAACAGACTTTCATTTGCTCCTAAAACATGTAGGAAATGTAAAAATTTCTTAGCTTTAAACGAAAACCATATTGATGAACAAACTTTATCATATAATTTCTCACCAAAGACAAAGCAAAGTTTAAAGAAAAAAATAGTAACAAAAATTGCAGATTAATATGTAGGTATTACAACATTTTTAACTCCTTTTAAATACAAGCTTGTGACTGGGATGCACAATTTTACTTCAATAAACTCACATCCTTTTACATTAAAATATAGGCTCATTGTAATTCCAACACACGTCTGCAATATTTATTGTCACTTTACTCTTTTAATGCTAGTTTTTTTTTTTTTTTTGGATAGTTTCTAGCTAGTGTTAGAATCTTGTAAGTAGTATCTTGCATAGTATGTATTTTTATATCTTGTATATATTTTGTAAAACTTAAAGAAGCATGTTTAAAAGTTAAGCTTCAAAAAATAAATAAATAAATATGTGATACATTGCATCATTGCATGTAAGGTTGGCAATGCATCACGATGTAGAAAGTCTTACATCACACAGCCTTAACTTATGCTATGAAAATTTTTTCAACATCACACAATAGACCGAAAAACATTCAACATACCTATCAATCAAAAGTTTTTCTAAACATGTGTTGATTAGGTTAGCAACTAAAGGACAATTGTCTCTTCTTACGGTCTCTATACCCTTACAGTCCATTTTATCATGAATTTCTGGCTTTGTAAAGTACAATCCAGCATATCGCTTCTTATTAATCAGCAAATATGGAAAATAGACCTGAAATAAAAAAACAAAATATAATAATAACATACTTTTAACGCCCCTGCAAGCATTGAAAATCAGAAATCCAAGATTTAGACAAGCATATTTTTATACTTTGCATTTTACTTAAAAAGTTGAGACCTTGGAAAATGAAGAAAAAACAGCAATTAAGATTCTTTTTTTTTTCATATTACGCTTTAATGTTTCATTATTTCTTTTAAATCAAAATGCCAACTATTGAAAATGTTAAAAATCAAACTAATATGCATATTTTCTGCTTTCTTTTCATACCATCTTCCATTTCATTCTTAGAAAGTTAGTTTTTCTTTATTGAATTGATAATTATCATGTTTCACTACCTTTATATATTTCACTTTTCCAAAATAAATTTCACTCCTCCAAAAAAAATGTCAAAAAAAAAAAGAGTTTCCCTGACTCCAGCAATGTCTCTGGTAATAACTAGAAGAATAGATATGAACTTGATTATTGTTGCTTCAAAAAGAAAAAAAAACTTCGAAAATGGTTTTTTCGTGTGCTAATTCCCAATTTTTTCTCTCCTTATTTTTAGGACAATTTTACTGCCGATTTTCAGGCATGTTCTCAAAAATTGTTCTAGTAGAACTGGTATCTTCACAAAAATGTTGTGATAAAATTGGCACCTCAATAAAAAATTGCTGATCTGATTTATAAGAACTTCCTTTTTGTAGCAGTTTTCTTATTTTTATGTTTTTTGTTTTTTCATGAAAAATATGCTTGTGCAATTTCACATTGCATGTAATTGTGCTACCATCTTTCTAGATACCCATTTTAATGGTAATTTTCTGAATTGTACATTGTACAGAGTAAAATGCCTATCGAGCTCAAACATACAAATATATTTTTCTTCTGACATCCTAAAATTGTGCTTGAAATTTAAAAAAACTCTATGCTCTTCCAGTATTTTGATCTCTTTTTGCTGAAAATGATCAAATAATTATTCTTTCTTTCTTTGCAATTTGCAGATAATTTCTTTTTAAAAACTGGTTAACATAATAGAAAATAGTTTTGATGACATTGCATTTTCTAATGAAAAATTAAGGTGCAGCATTTTCATATTACAACAGGACTACAAAAACGATTTAAATCACCTCTGAATTCATTAGGACAGTTAAAGAACATATTTCAACCAACTAGCATTACTGAAAATGGCCCAACTTAGTGATGGTGCATTCTATTATGCAAATTGAGTAGGTATAGGAATCTAGTGGGTAGGAACACTAATTCTATTTCACTTCTGATTGCTTTTTAGGCCTGTGTGAAGAAGGAGTTGCAAGGTAGTATACTTGGTTTTTACTTATGGTTAAGTTTTTCTTAATAAATCTTTTTGCTGTTTTGTTTTATTTTTACTCAGCAGTTAGATTTTAATGATCGATAATTTCATTTGCTAACTTGAATTTTTAATAACAATTTAATCATGGTATTTGAATTCACACACACTGCCATTGTCATGCATTACTAGAGCTCTTCATTTTGGAAATATTAGAACAAACTTTTGCACTTTCACCTGTCAGCTTTACTTGTTTGTTATTCTAACATAATCTGGATGCAGCTTGACATGGGATCAAATTAAAGGTACAATTAAGTCCTAAGCCAGACAAATACTTAACATACTTAATTAAATAATTTTATCATAATAACGTTGAACATTTTTACACCTTTGAAAAAAATGTTATTGCTTACATTAACAATAAAATGCATCTAAATTGTAACAAGAAATCAGAAATATAAAATAGACAGTAACAAGCTACTAAATGCATGTAAATCGTCAAAACCCCCTAATTTACTATGAAATAAGCCTAAGATTTTACGTTAAAATCGAAACCCTCAAAATTTGTTAATAAGAAAGAAGAAACAAACGAATCGAAAAGACGTAACTATGGCAACTCCAAATAAAACATCAATAATTTGAATGGAAATGAGAGTTTTCGAACTTGATTAAAACTGCTTGTAACTTTTTTTTCTTTGGAGATAGAAGCTAAGTAGTTTTTTCGACCATAGGTCGAGTTAGATCTGGAGTAAAAAAAGCCACTCTTTCCAGTGGTGTCAAAAAGAAAACTGTGGAGCAATTCCTTCACTTTTTACTGACAGATTTAACGAAGAAAATAGTGCCCAAATTTTAGCTTAGCCTAAAAAAGTTCGAGCTACCCCAAATGCTAATAACTCCCGCCGTATTTAAGTTAGAGCATTGAAACAAATCAGGTACAACGAGGAAAATTATACGCTTTCCGATATGTAATATTAATATGTGCAAGTAATTTTTCACCTCTTTAATAGGCAATTTATGCAAAATTTGAGCTTAAAAAATTAATTCCAAAAAAAACTAATTCGAATTTTAAAAAATAAAACCCCAGGTGCACACCCCTAGGGCACGAAGTAATTTTGTACAAAATTTCAAGGCTGTAGGTGCTATGGGGTCTCCTGGACGCAGGTCCGACACAGACTTCCTTCCAGAATTTCTTTGAAACCTTACCTTCATTTACCATAAAGAGATTATGACCTTGTTATCTCGAAAACTCAATATCTCAAATTTTTTTTACTGTCCATTTGACTTCGTGATATCGAGAATATACTGTATATGTTTAATTTCAAGGCACTAGCATAATAGATACAGTGGTATGCAGGGATCAATTTTATTTTCAAACATCATGGAATACTTATTATTTACATATTCTTAAAACAGACGAAAGAAAAATTAAAACCTTTTCAAATTCCAACTTGATGGGTTCATCAAAATGGCTTGTAACATAGCTTGCAGCTTCTCGTCCGATTTTCATTGCTTCTTTAACAGTATCCACACCAAAATTCACCATTACAGAATCTGTGTCACCATAAATGACTTGAGAGTTATGAGCATATCCATTTTCAATAGTATATTTTTTCTCAACAAGTTCTTTAGTCATTTCAATCATTGTTCTACCAAATGCTGTGACACTCTGAAAAACGAAAGTCAATTAGGACATTTAAAATCATAGTATCACAGGATAAATTTAATAAATTTTCATAGAACAAACACATTTATATTATTACTCAAAATAAACATGTCCTCACTGACTGAAATTAATTTTGAAAACAAATGCAGTATCAGAACAAGAATTAGGACAAGCTTTTCATTTTAGAGTCACAAAAAGACAGCCACTAACAACAGCTGTGAGCAATTAATTTTTAAATAAAGCGCTTTGGGACTATTGAAAATATTTATTCCTTTAAAAAAAGTCTAAAAGGGATGTGAGTATAATCAAATTGTCTCGAGAAAAACTGCAATTTACCCCTGGTTTGTCTCACTTTCCATAATGAAAGCTTAATCTGTCTTATAGACAAAAAAAAAAAAAAACTTTTGCAAAAGCTACAATTATTGCCCTCTTTTGTAAAATAACCAATTTAAATCAACGTAACTTGAAACTTCTTTAAAGTTTCAAAATAATCAAAATGGAGGGAATAAAAAATAACTGAAACCTCTAAATAAACATGGCATGCAAATTAAATATAAAGCATAAGTTGTCATGAAAAATGCTGCAAATAGCTGTTTCAAGGCTACAATTAAGCCCCTTCATTCAAAATTTTCGTGCTAAAAGTGCTCAATGCATAAAAAGAAAGGTGCGAAAAAATGGAAAGTGTTCTCTCTTGATTTCCCTGTTGTGTGTTCAGCACATTTGACCTTAATAAAGAGGCTACACTGTAGCTCTGAAATTAATGTTTACGGCATTTTTATCCGAATTTGAGCTTTAGTTATGCTGTGTTTTAATTTTATTTACATTAGGATTTTCTTAAAAGATTTTTTTAGAATTATCTTAATCTTTAAAAAAAAAAAAAAAAAAAAAAAAAAAAAAAAAAAAAAAAATTGGAAACCAAAAAATATTTGGAAATAATTTCTCACAAAACAGATGATTAAGAGAAGACTTTCTTTTCAATGCATTATTAGAAAAGCACTTACTATATCACTGAAAGTTTTAAAATCAGTAAGAAATGCAAAATTAAATTTCGTGTAGGTTTTAAAAATATTAGCCAAATCTTTCCAGGGTTTGAAATAGGGTTCAATTTCTAGGGGGGAATGTCCCCCTTTACTTTAGGTTCCAGGGGGATTTTTTGAATTTGAGGGAGAATTTTTATTTTCATAAGCACTAAAAATTTGTTTAGTACAGTCATAAATTAACAGTAATCATTACAATACTTATCACATAAAGACTTTATTAAATAGTAATGTAACATACAATGCATCAAGATCAATAGCATCTAACATTTTTCTCATTGAACAATTTTACAGTTTTTGCACAGTCGAAACTATCAACAGTTGTTTTTGAGTCAACAATGCGCATTAAATGAGATAAATTTACAGAATTTAACCTATTTCTATACTTGGTTTTAATACGGTTTTGGCTGCTAAAAGATCTTTCAAGTGAGGCCGAACTGACTGGTACAATTAGGGCTATTTCAAACATACGAGCAGTACTGATATACATTTCTTTTTTATTTTGAAAGAAAGATATTTGCAACATCTAGAAAAGGCAGCGCATGGTAGTTTCTAACTAGCAATTGATAAATATCAGTATATTCTTCTGATAAATTTTCTTGTCCTTTATAATAGCAAAATGGAGATTCAGTTTTTTTTACCAGTTCATGGCATTTTTCGAAACCTGTTACCTTCATGAACAGTGGATCATACGCTGAAAAACATTCTACGATGGCCATGCTTTCTGTGCAAAATCTAAATTTCAGTCCTTCTATACCAGATGTTAGGAGATTAACTTTTATTTTCTTCAATTCGGGATATTTTACGCTATCAACATTATTTATATGATCTTTTATTTGTTCATAACTGTTTTCTGATAATTTTGAAACGTTGCCAGAAGTGGGAGAAATATTATTGCCGTCATGATTAGAATACAAAATTTTCTGCATAAAATTATTTTCAAAACTCCCAACATTCTTTTACAACGCAAGGACTTATTATTGAGAAATCAGCAATTTCCTTCTGGAATACCTTGCTGAGAGTGTTAAATATAGGGAGTATATCCATTAGGATGTGGGTTATGTAAACAAAACGGGTTAATTTAACATGTCGAAGCAGCCCAGAAGCAATTGTGTCTCTCCCAGCCGCTATTTCATTTTCCAGGAATATTATTAAACTATCTAAAGTTATATACACTGTATGAACGCAATTGTAGAGGGACATCCAACTAACAAAGTGGAGTTCGGAATACTTTAATTCTGCACTCTCCAACAGCACCTGAATTTCTCTCAACTTTGCACAACGAACAGCTGATTTATGAAAATACTTTTAAGAGTTTCATTATACGATTTTACACTTTGGCAGCTTTTAGTAGCTCCTTGTAAGGCTAGCGCTAATCGATGGGCAGAACAATGTACAGTAACAAAGTACGAGTTTAACGACTGAATGCGGGCGCTCACCCCAGTCTTGTGTCCAATCATGGCTTTTGCGCCATCGCATCTCAGAGCTACAACTTTGGGAAACGGTATCTCAAATTTTTGAAAAGTTTTCTTATTTCTTCTGTCATTGTTTCAGTGTTCCATCACTAATGTGAAGATTTTCAAGAAATTTTACTTTAATTTCGCCGTTTTTCACAAACTGTATATTTATGTCTAAATGCTTGATATTGCTGAGGTCACAACTTTCATCACAAATTAGTCCCACGAAGTTACAGTTCTGCACATCTTCTTGTAAGTCATTTAACAAAACTTTGCCAATTGCTTCCTGAAGTTCATTTACAGAATGATTGTTTCTGTATTGCACAGATGAAGCACTGTTTCTAACACATGGACACCCTTGGGATTCTGCAAAATCCTGCAATGCTCCAAACATAGAAATTGGCAAATCATTAACTGCTAAAAGCAATGCACTTTTCATACAAGTCACCAAAAGATCATTGTTCCTCAATGATGTCTTAGCCACTGCCACATCCATGTCTTTTCTTGACTTGGACGCTTGAATGGCAAATACATGGTCACGACTTTGGCTATGTCTCTGCAAAGTTGATGATTTGTATGTTGTAACTAGTGATGTTCCGGATATCCGTATCCATATCCGCGAATATCCAAGGAAAAATAAAGATCTGTATCCGTATCCGTTACTTTTTTGACGGATCTTAAACGGATCATTTCTATTCTAAAAATTCTTAAATATTTGAGTAAAAGACTCTTAAGTTCCGTTTAAATTAGGTTTTATTTCCTATTTAAATTATAAGGTATCATTTCAGAAGCTAACGGCCCTCTGAGACATGTTTTTTTTTTCTTTCTTTTTTTTCTTTTTAATTTTTAGTTTAATATTAGTTTTTGTTATTGCTTTGGGGATTCTGTTATTCTTCATTTTGGTTTTTCTCGGCATCCTTCAAAAAAAAGTGAGACAAAATTCTCTATTTATTGTTTGTAAGAGTGTTCCTGGCTTTGTTATTCCGGCGGTCGGAGTAATTTGAGAGGAATGGGTCAGCGCAGCTTTACAGGGTTGTATCCTGTATCTACCAAGCAAGCTAAAAATAATTTTCCACATTCAGTTTAAGCATTAATGCAGCACTGACCCGTTTCTTCCAACCCTCTCTCAATTTAACGGAGATTTCTTTAAAGAGTAAATCATAGTCTTTATTATATTTCCGCCGTAGATGACATTTTTTGAAGAAACAGTGTTATTATCATGACGGGAACACCTTCCGTAATAAATTTTACACTTGGATAGTTTAATTGGGCAAAAAAAAATATTTGAGATCCGTATCCGTGGATCTTGACACTAATGATCCGGATCCGTATCCGTAGATCTACTTTTTTAACGATCCGGCACATCACTAGTTGTAACCCCTCCTGAAACAAAATATTTATTTTTTAACTTTTTGATATATGTTATAAATTATGCTCATTTTTAATCATTTAATTTTTTTTCAGGTAAATAACAACGTTATTGTCAAATAATTATTCACATATTTTGCAATTTTATTTTATTATTTAATTTTCTAAAAAATATTTTATAACTAAATAACATTCACCCAATAATTATCACGGTGGAAGTGAACTCAAGTAAAATTTCTTAACACAGAATGACATTTTTGGAAGATCGAACCCCCCCCCCCCCCCATTCCCATAAATACTCTCCAATCATGCATTAAAAAATCATTTTAAAAACATTTTAAAAGTTTTTTTTTAGTATAATTTTTCAGTTTTGGAATGTTGCCAATCAAACTTTTCGGATCTAATTGAATAATTAATTCCATTTTTTGGATCTAATTATTAAATGGGGTTCGTTTCGCATTGATTAGAATGACTGGATTTCTTTTGCAAAGACTTTTTCTGACGATCAAAAAGTAAAAAATTGCATACCTGTTGAAAATGGAGTGTCGTTTCCAGCAGCTTTGCATAATGAACAATAAATACATACAAATCTTCCCATTTTGATCCAGGTTTTTTACCAGCCAATTTTACAATTTTAACCACTTTTCTTGAAAAGTGTCTTTTTTCCTACGTGTTATTTTTGAGTCGATGTTGGCTTCTTCAGTCCTCGATCTTTTCGCCGGTGGATCGCAATTCATTGAAGCCGGGGAACCGGAATTCATTGAAGCTGGCGGATTGGAATTCGTCGATGCACTTGAATTGCTTTATTAAAAATTTATCCATGTTTAGAATCAAACTCTCAAAGACAAAATGGCGAAAAAAACAGAGATGCGAGACGATGCTCAACGAACCCCGTTGTAACCTCTCGCCTCGCAGAAAGAATGCCAAGGACAAATTCCAAGTGTTGCAAGCATTCTTATGAATCAGGTGAAATAAGAGTGGAAAACGCATTGTATAACTTGCATGGTATTTTATAAGTCCATCGTACACTTACATGCTTTTATGATTTTCACTCAATTTGAAAAAAAAAAAATTATTTTCCCCCTTTAAAAAAAAATAGAAAACGGAAATTTTGAAAAAATCACCGTTCTAGCAATAAAAGCCAAAGGCTTGTTGGCATAAAATATTATTTTATTTTATTTTTATTCTCGGTCCACAGCCGATAATTTAAAGAAAATAATTTAAAGTTAAGTGTACCTACTTTAAGCCCAGTCTGGTAAAAGTAGAACTTGTCAACTAGTTGGTGCTGACACTTCAATCGACAATTCCCCCACGCCATAATTAATGGCGACGGTTTACTGAAACCATCGAAGATTGCATGTCCCGATGTGTCGATTCAGAAAGAGTTGAGTTGTCACCTGATTGATTCGAATTAATTCCACTTGTTGACCGCACGTGCTATGGAGAGGAGTACGAATATTCGCGGCAGTGGAATAAACAAATGAGTGATGGTCGAAGTAGAAGTTAGTGTGGTGACGTCATCAAGGCATGGAATCTCATTGGCTGATAAAACATATATATTGTGGCGAGTGGCAGCACTCTGTGTGCACTCTCTCTTCTCTCAACGATCCCCAGTTGTTGTTTTGATCGTGAAGCCTAGTCCGGCTCACGTGTGGGGGGGTTTTTTCCCCGCGATGCTTGCGGGGTTTTTTTGTGGTATGTGATATTAAATCTTCCAAGTCCTGGAATTAGTGAGTCCAGGTGAAGAAACACTTGTGTTGTGTCCGGCCAATTAAAAATGCCGGGGAAGTGAGTTCCTATGTGTCTACCTGAGATGTTCACCGATCTACGAATTGTCTAATGTTGCCTTTCCATTACGGACAGTCCTGAAGTGTGATCCGGCGGACCTTTTGTGTGTCTTCGAGTAGATCCTTCGGAACAGCCAGCGACTACATCGACATATTGGTGACATTTTTCTTTTATTTACTGGAACCACTTTTGTTATGATATTTTGGGGGTGTATTTTATGGGGATGTTATAAAATTCTAGTCATATTTAATAAATGTATTTTTCTGAAACATGTTTTTTTTTGCTTGTCTCCAACTTGACATTACACGGCCAGTTAATGTTGGCTTAGTTTAAATATCCTAACCTTTGGATTTTAAACTTAACTTTAATTATGCCAACAAGGCTTGGCGAACATTTTTCTCCTCTCTTAGAAAGAATGAATGATGTGGTGTTTCCAGTAGGGTTGCTCTAAAAGTTGGATGAGACAGGGAAATCTGTATTGTGTTGGTGGGGGGGGGGCGGCAGGCAGGTGGAAATCATTCGCTCTTCGGCAATACTACGCTCGGAGGAAAAAATTTTTTTCCTTCTCCACTTTCTCTGTCTGGGATTCGTTATCGGGTTTGAAAATTTACGAGGGGAAAATCGATTGATTTTCTGATTTCGTGCGCGTTTCGCGCAATCCAGCGCTCTATTTCAAACCCTGCCTTCAATGAACCATATTTACCTCCGATTTCATGGAGCTAATTCAAGGAAAATTTCAGGAGACAAATTTTGGCTCACCAGCAACAGGGGGAGGGTTCAAATTTCATCCCCCCAACTCAGATTGCAAAATATACCAAAATGAACAATAGCAAAAAGATGCAATTGCTCACCAAAAGTCAAAACATTAATCTAAATTTTAATACAATTGGGAAAATGTATTAAAAACAATAAAGAATCGAGAAAAATAAACTAAATTAGGAAGAGTGAAATACTTGGCTGAAACCTCTGCCACCAAAATCAGGAGAGATGGCAGCATTCAGCATCTTGCAGCTCTTTAGAATATGGTAGAAGGCATATTCTAAAAAAAAGTCTATCATTTTTTTAACAATGCGTCCTTGATAACAATGGGCTGAAAGGGGGAGAATATGTTTGGACACTATGTTATGGATCATCCACAAAACATAATTCAAGATAGGCAGGAAAATATGGTACTTTTTATTTTGTTTGATATCTTTAAGTTTTTGTAGCAGTGCATCGGAGACATGGGTAAAATACTGAGCATTGTCACCAAATGTCTTAAGAACTATGTTTTGGAGCACTTTGTAGCACCAGTCACATCTCTGAAATAATGTTTAACAGCCCGAGTTTTCTGAAGCTAGATAGAAATTTCCTTAATAAAAATGGTCTGATTAACTCTAATCAAATTACGTCAAAACGTATTGGACATTTAAAGGACATGAAGATATTACTAACTAATAATAAATCCTATCCCATCTGCAAGCACTGTCCCCACTCCCAACTAACCCCAGATCATGTTTTTAATTGCCAGGCCCTTATTTGCTCCCTCCTTCAACTTGGAGCACCACCAATTGAAATCCTCTGCAGCCACCGGGCTCCAGAATCAGCAGATCTTGTCATGAAGACTCTTTTGGAGGCATCTAAATCTTTCAAACTCTGGACTTCATTACACACAACAACAACAAAAACCCCCAACAAAGAAATGAATGACAAAATTTTAAAAATTAGTATTAAAGCTATTAGCCTTCAATTACTTTTATTAGTTTGCCTCTTCCTTGTTCAGAGGAATAAAATGAAACTGGTACTAAGATTTATGTATACGCAGCCTTACACTGCACTTAAAAATTCCTAGAAATAACAAAGCATGTGCAAGTAAAGTAAAATCCATCAGTTTTTTTTTTTTTTTTTGCAGTTGCAAATGATTTTTCATCTTGATTACAAACAGCATCAACATTTTGTGGCATTGTAAATATTTTGTAACATTTACACTTTGATCAACATTAATAAATTTCAGTAATTTCATGGTTTCAGAAAATAATTATTAAAAACCATATTAAAAAATCATACTTGTGATATTTCTAAGCAAGGAAGCTTTCCAACTTGGGCACCAGTAAAACCATAAACAGAATTAGCACTAATTTTTAGAGCCAACTGTCGACCATCAAGAACTTTCTTTCTAAAAGGGTCAGTTTCTTTCTTCAAATCATCTTTAGCTCTACAGAACAAAGGGATTAAGGCAGTGGATGAATAAAATTGATTAAGTAGGAAAAAGCATCAATAAAGTGCAGGAAATATGTTTGTTTTTGAAAAAGAACAGTATTGTTTTAAAGCAAAATAAATGTTAAAAATCACAACAGTAACACATACAAAACTGTTATCACATATATGATAATAATAAACATTTACATCTGTTTGTACTGTATGGGATCTCAAATCCAGAAAAGGGGAGGGGGGGTAGCAACCATTACTGATTTCAGAATTTTCTGGATTTTAGATCCATACTCAAAAATTACGAAAATTATTTATATTCTGCAATATTTGGCAAATGTTTTTATATTTTGCTAGGTTTGCTTCAAATTTCCTTGTTTTGTCCAGTAATCTCAATGAAGGCATACTTTGGTAGGTTAAAAAAAAGTAAGTCAGGAATGATTTGCAGCGTTGATATGATCTGCAACGGTAATTAAATTTCAACAAGCTTTAATAGCTACATTAGAGCAAGCATATTTAAATCAAAAAGCTTTGTGACTTACTTCTTCCTAGCTGATAAAAGATGCTCTAAAATCTCAGGTAGCAACCCTTTTCGAACATGTTTCTTCACAAATAAATTATTAGAGGGAGTCTTGGTAAAGCCATCTGGACCTAATTGATCTCGCATAGCAATGGACTGAAGCAAAGTAGTATAGCAAAGATTATGAGCCATCATAATTGATGGATATAGAGATGAAAAGTCAAGTGTTGATATTGGTTTGCTGTAATATCCTTTAATGGGCTCTATAACAGTTGCACCGGTATAATCTTCACCAACTTCTGTCTTCATAGTTGGGATAACAAAATCATGTTCCACTGCCTAAAAATATAGGAAGTCAAGATCCTTTTTTTAAAAAAAGCACCAAAAAAGCCAATATAAAATAAAACACAAATAGTATTATTATTCAAGAAACATCTTTTAAACACTAGTCTTGTACATCTGAAGATGCTCATATTTGACCCATTTCCATCAGAGATCCCTAACACATTTACTTTTCCTTTCAAGCATAATTTCTATGAGCTATGAAAAAGCCCTCAAACAAGAATGAATCAAGAACCCAAAAAAAAAAAATATATATATATATACCTTATATTTCCATTATTCTTTAAAATTATTTGCATCACTTTTGTTTTATTAATATACTAGCTTTTACCCGTGGCTTTGCTCGTGTTGAAGCAGATTTTGTCAATTGTTTCAGGCCAACATAGGCAGAGGTCAAATACTCACACACACAAAAAAAAAAAAAAAAACTACATAATATAAATCAGAAAAATGTATAACAGTAGAAAAGAGGATAGTCATGGGCAATCCTTAAACTCTCTCATTCAAATAAGGTTAACAGTTCTTAAATGAAGTCAACATTTCTCTTAAATCCCAATCTCCGTCAGATAATGCCCGGTTCTACGCCGGCTATGTAAATTGTTGCAGAACCTTCTGCCAGAGAAAAGAATGGAGAACACGCAACACATGTTCTTCCTGAATAAATAAGGAGAAATATGCCTAAAATTGCAAAGGCAACAGTTCCAAACTAGAGTCAGCAGTCACTACAAATCTTAATTTGAATATAAATCCTAAAATGTCTCTTTAGAGTGAGAACATCACCATCAAAAAGAAGTCAACAGTTTCTAATAAATAACATCAACTATCCCGTTCAAAACATCTAAAAGATCAGAGTAAAGATCCTGTTAAAATCAGAATAAACACAGCAGTTTTTTAAAATTCCCATTTAAATGAGGACAATAGTACATAAAACTTTACATAAGGAAAAGAAAAAAGTTCCCAAAAATCCCCATTAGAATAATGACATCAGCCTTTTCAAATAACAATGACCTCGCTCGAAAATTTCCGTCAGGAATAGTTCCGAAAATCTTTACCAGAAAAGTTCTAATAGGATTTAAAAGAAAAACTTTTTAAAATAAGAACAGTGTTCTCCATTATCGCCATTAGAATAAGGACATTAGTCCCATAAAATTCCAATTAGCATAATTAATCCTCAAAAGCACAAAAGCACAGATGACCACTAACCGTTTTATAAAAATTAAAAACAATGCGCTAAAGCTAAAGTGGTCACTTGGCGAGGCTGGAGATAAAAAATGGACTTGGCATCTGGCAAGTAATGCACATTTTAATACATCTTTTTTATGTTATTTGAACGTTGTTTTATTTTTTTGGCTGATCATCCTTAACTTTAATATTGAACTTAAAAATATTTTTACCTTAGTTAATTTAGCGGGTTTTTTTTAACCAATTTAATGCAACTTTTAAAATGTCTAGGTCGCCAAGATTATCGATTTTTTCGTCCCAACCTCGTTAACATAACTCTGCCCACTAAATAAATAAAAAATGTCATTTTAGGTCTATTTTCCATTTTTGCAATTAAACATCATTTTAAGCCGCGCTAAAAAGCAAAATAATCCTCCAAGTCTACTGTTATTTGCCAAAAGGACTACACACTACTACACATTCACCAGAAACTTGCAATGTTTATGATACCGTGTAAAAAATGTGCATATTCTGGTATAATGTTTTTAAACAAAGGGGATGTTCTGCTCTTATTTGGGTTATTGGCGAAAAATAATCTTTTTTTGACGTAGCGGGGGACGGGGATATATTTCGTGGCTTGCTTTATTTAGTAACCGGATTACTTTACATTATATCGAAAGCGTTAAGCTTGTCCTTTTGGAACTCATCAAAAGTTTTGACCATTTTCCAAGTTTTTTTTTGCAAGTCTGGGAATGTTTCTCGGTTGATTGAGACTTTAGTTTGCAAATTTCGGAAAATGATCATTTTTCCACTCATCAACAAAGCCATGAAACAATTCTTTGGCGACAATGGGATAAATTGCCAAAGAATTTGTTTTTGAAATTTTCCCCCAAGTTCCACGAAGTTCAGGGTTAGCCGTGTAATACGTAAGGGCCAAGAAGCAAAAGATGTTGATATACCATACTTTATTTTAAGAAGTTTCACATACAGTCGAGTCCCGACTTACGCGAGGGATACGTTCCAAGACCCCTCGCATAAGTCGAAATTTCGCGTTGTGGAAAAGGGTATGCATAAAATCTTTTATAAACGTACCCAATTATTTTAGAAACTTGTAAACACCCCATCAACTGTTAAAAACCCTTTCTTAACCATACATTACTATTTCTTACATAAAGAACTGAATATTTACTTAGATATTTAAAAAAAAACCATTTTATTCAATATAAAATACTGCTACGATGCACAAATCAGTGATCAATGGGAAAGAAAGACAAAATAAACTAGCATATGGTACGTCTGTATATATAGTAAGAAAAACAAATGCACTATAGTTGTACTGTACAGTAGATCCAGTAATGATATTTGTAACTTTGAAAAGCGAAGATGATAATGATTTATGCTGCATGATCAAACCATTATTCTAATATATTTTTAAATACAGTTGCTTCACTTGTTTTTTCATATTGTTTCCATCTGTGACATTGGCAACATTCTTCTTCCTGGTTTCTTTAATTCACACTACAAGAGCAGCTTCCATTTTCATAAATTTTTGCATTTTACTAAGATATTATTCATGAACTTTTACGGATTTCCCTTTCTTGACTTTTAGTTGTATGTATGGAAGATTCACTCATACTTAATTGTCGTGCTAACTTCGACGCATTTTTTAATTGAGATTCAGCTTTTCAAGAAGCCTCATCAGCTTTTCGAGAAGCTTTAGTTTTCCTTTAATTGTCAAAAACTTTCTCTTTTTCTTTCAATCTCCACAAACATTAGATAAAACAGCGCTCTTAGGTGTCATTATATTTCATCTACTTTTTCATTTAGAATGAAAAAATATAAATGGAAAATAAGGAGTAGTTATTTGTATAAACGATGTTCAGATTAGTACGGTGTGTGAACTTCCATTTTTAGTAATGCGAAAGGGATAAAAGTTTATTCACGAAAAAAAAATACATAGTAGCCAATAACAAAGCCAACACTTCACACCACGATTCCCCTCGGAAACTTTTCGCGTTGCGGGTGAGGAATTCGCGTTAGGCCTAAAATTCTTTACTGGTGAAAAAATCGCGTTATAGCCATTTCGCGTAAGTCGGATCTTGTTGTAGCGGGAGTCGACTGTAAATTGAAGACCTTCCCTTTATTAAAACGTTGAAATGGCAATCCTGTTCTGGTCAACTAATGAAATTCTAGTCAGTAATTATTCATCTGGAGCAAGACAAATCTATGCAATTTGTTTTGTTTTTTTTTGGCAATTTATAGTTTTCAAAATGGTAGCGATTCAATATTAAATTATATTACATCTAATGCTTACAGGGTGACAAATTAGAGCCAAAAATAGCTCGTACCGACTTTTGAATTTAATTCTAAAAGAAAATATTCATGCACTTATTTTAAGCAAAACAACATCATTTTGGCATCAAAATGTCTTGGTTTGCAATACAAAAAACTCAAGATAAGCCTTGTTTTATACTCGTAATATAAAAATACTTCTTCCTGTCTTGGCAAAAACACTTCGCAATGTAAGTCCAAAAATCAAGATAAGCCTCGGTTTGGATTGTGAAATCAACTTAAAATGACAAATTAGGGGGTGTTGTAATTATCTCTCGAACTTCGGGTGAAGATCACCTTGTACAGTTTTTCAAGGGCTTTAACATGCTGCAAAAATTGAACAAATATGACTTTTTTTTTCACCAGATATTTGCAAACTGATGATTTTGTTTAAAATTGGAAAAAAATCATGGAATACTTTTTTTTCAAAATGAAAGGTACCTGATGTGCACCCCGGCACCCATGACAACGTATCTGTCTACAAAATTTCATGATCGGTTGGGTAGTTAAGGTGTGAAAAGGTAACAAACGAACAAACAAACATGGTTACTTTCACATTTATGATATTAGTAAGGATTTCTTAGCATAAAACTTACAATTTTTTATTCCTTCCTTTTGCGAAAAAAAAGTGCTGATGCACAAATTTAATTTTTTAATAGTATTCCCATTTGTGAATTTTAGCAAAGGTATAGATATTGTGGATAAATAAGTCGGCATATATAATTAACAATTATCTTTACACTACTAAGTTTCTTAAAAGCAACATTTTCTGTACAAAATTTCATGGACAGTAAGACCTAATATAGTAGACCCCTATTAAGATAACAGTAAGACCCCTATTTATATATATATACATAAATAATTAGTTATGAGAAAACGTTTAGCTTAAGTATATAAGATAAGTAACAAAGTATGTCAAGCAGATATTTCTGTAACAATATTTGTGCTAAACCTGTTTAAAAAAGTCCCTTAAGATTATTGCTATGGGTTATTATTTACATGTGAATAGGTTGAAATAGTGCATAGTATTTGAAATCTACTAACTTTACGTAAAATCTGAGATATAACTTTAATCTGTTGTCCTCTTGAAAGCAAATAAGTCAAAGGAACTCCTGTAACCCTTGACATTTCAATGTAGTTAATAATACACATTAGTTTATCTAGGAGACGCAGCGGTAACATGGCATCTTTAAGACAATAAACAGCCAATCTTCTTCTAGTTTGATCATTGCCATTCTGAAATGAGGAAAAATAAATAAATAAAAATCAATGGAATATATGGGGAGGGTACAAATTTGAATTAACTTTTATAGAACCAATTAAAAGCTCACTCTAAGCAATTATGCATCCATCTAACTCATTAATCTGAATAACTTTCACCAATTAAAACTGATTTGAAAATGTGTAATTAATTAATGAACAAGTTACTGATTCAAATTGATCTTTTCTGTAAAATCTTTACATCAGTTTTACAAAATACAGTGAGAGAAGTACTATTTATGAATGAATGAATTTTATTGCATGAAGAGGATGTAATAAAGTATTTAAATGCATTTTTTATGCCAATAAATGTTTGTTACAGCATTGTAAATAATTTTTTTTTAAATAGTATATTATTTGAAGTTCAAATTTTCAATAAAGAAAAGGTCATAAACAGGTCCTTGTATAACAAAAACTTAATCCTCCATAATATTTTACTGCAACCTATACTGGTTGATAAAAATTGCTCATCAATATCTTTATAAGCCATGATTATAGTTCATGACTTTTGTTGGTAACTTAAAAAGGATGATTGAAAGAGGAAATATCAGCTGCTACTGAAGAGTATTTAATTTTCTAGAAGAATGATTTAAAAATTGCTTAGGAGTAGTGAATATGGGTTCACTATATCTGAAATCCATGTTTTTTATAAATTATATTAAAGTTTCAAAAATGCATTATGAAACCAAAATTCTGCTCAAGCTAACTAATAGTTCTGCGGAATTGATTGTACATTCTTTTCCATGTTCAGTGATATGTAAATTATAATTTTGTAACCATAAAACAGTATGTCATGCTCTCTATAACTGGTAATTGGGTTACTGATACAAATCATTATTCCTATGTGTAGTTACTACACAATTTATCATATTATAAAGTTGACGATTTTTTGATTTGTTACAATTAACTAAATTAAGAAATGCCAAAGGAAAAACGGTTAGTCTGCATAGCATTCATGAAAAGACAAAACTAAATTTTTGATATAATTCAAAAGAACACACGATACATTAATGAACATTTGCATCAAGGATGTTTTAAGATACAGTTACATACTATTTTAATGAAGTTGAAGAGAAGAGAGGAACCATTTTGCTGTAAATAAATTTCATCATATCAAAATTAACTTTGAGTCTACGTTAATATTAGTTGGGAATCTTAGTAGTCTTCGTTGTAACAGAATTTAGGCTGTTCCAGTTTTCACTGAAACAAGATTCAACTGTAATTCACTATAATGATTTTAGAGCTTTATCTTAATGCATATACTTTTTTCCCTTTTGATTTGAACAGAATAAAAAATTTGGGTTCTACAACAACTAATTTTTAGAATGACTGCAGGAGCTTTTGCAATTTTTAAAGTATCTACTATCATTTTTAAGATTACCTGCAAATCTGTAATGATGGAATGCTGAACATCTTCTTTTTGCTCTTGAAGAAAGTGGTAACTCACAGCATTTAAAGTATAGGAACGTAGCTTGTAATCTCGAACTAAAATCTAAAACAGAAATTAAGTGTAAATGGGATGGATGCAACAAAATGTCAATAATTAATACTGAAATTCTAAAACTTCCCCTTTTTTTCAAAGAAAATAGCCGATGTTACATAAATTATGCAAGTTGTACGCACAGTATGGCTCATAGGTCTTTAGAGAAACCTTGAGGGTAGCTCAGGCATATAAAACCAAGCCATTTATACATTAGTCCAGAGGTCTTCAATCAGAAGCCTGCGGGCCACATTCCATTTGCAGGCCGAGGACTGCTGATGGCCTTTGAAAAAAGTGAGAAAGGTGACAAATTTGAAAACAAAGGTGACTAAAAGGTGACAAATAAAGTAACTAAAAGGTGACCAAAAGCAATTTGTTAAGAACTCAAAAAACAGAAAAGGATTATCCCTTTTTACCTACTTTTACCAAAATAGCCTATATGCTTTTTGTAAAGACTTCTACAGTTTCACTTTCAATAGATGTTTTAATTTTTTCCATTTTCTTAGTTTCTTCTTCACAATCCTTTCTTTCTCTTCTTTTTGCTTCTGTTTCAATTCCAAATCCTTTTTCCTTTTACATTCCTCCATGTATGTTGTGTAATTTGCGTGTGCTTGTTGTGCACATTTAATCATTTCTGGACCAATTGGTAAAGAAAGCAAATGAGGATATTCTTTTACAGCGTCTTTAACTATAAGTATGCTGTTTAAAAATCTTTCAGTCCTTGCTGTCTTATTTTCACCAAAAAGGTGCTTTGAAATGGAAAATAGTCTTTCAATGTCAGCATTACCATGTGATAATGCAAGTGAAGCTTTTATCACCTTAGAAACATTAGGAAACTTTAGATCGTTAAAAGTTGAGTCCTTTTTTGAAATGTGCTGCTGCCAGTAGTTATCAATGGTTTTGTTTTCGGATGCCTCACCATCTTTTTCAGCTGCAAAAGTTTCTATTCATCTTGCAACCTATCGAGTGGAACATTAAAAGGCATGATTTTGGCAACCTTTACCAAATTTGTACAGCTTCTAGATTTACTTCTCTTTTGCCAAAAATTTAACACTTTTCAGTAACCCGCTTGATATGCAACTTTTTTCTTTTACATACTTGCATGCAGTCACACAATGCTTTTTAACAGCTCTTAAAAACATAACCTTTTCATTTTCTTTCAGTTTTGACAGTTCATCTGTCACCTCTCCACTAACAACGAGTTCTTCAAGAGGTAGTCTGTTACCAACTGCAAACAGTGCATCCGTGTCTACTTTTGAAAAATCAACTTTCTTTATGACAGAGGCTTTTATAACCCGAGCAATAAAAGTCTGAACAATGATCTCTATTTCATGGTACAATTTATGTATCATAGGCGCTTGGCATTGAAAGCGTTTCGTGAACTGCATAAACAAATCATCAGATGAAAAGATAAAATGCAGCTCAGCTTTTACAGGTCTTTACAAAACATTTGCAACAGCTTTATATGACCTGCATTGCATAGCTGAGTTCTTTTTTAAAGGCACATGTTTAAAAAAATAATACTGAAGAGCATCCCACTGTTCCAGTAGTCTGTTTGCTGCAGGTTCAAGGGTAAGTCAATGGGTAGTTGTGTGTTTCAGGAACTTGTGATGAGGTGTATTTAGTTGAGCTTGCACTTCTTCAAAGTCCTCCTAATGGGAAGGCCAACCATCAAAATAGCTATAAGCACTAAGAAGAAGTTCAGATGCTTCTTCACCTAAATACTGCAATGCTTTGACATACGCATTATGCATTGTATGAATACTGCAAGTACCAATATTTATTAGGTTTTTTTCTCGTGTGTCAAGGATGACAGTGTCAAACAACCTAAAAACCTTTTTATTAACATAAGGACCATCCAAAGGAAAGCATGAGACATTTATTCAAGAATAATTACTCTCGGTAAGTGCTTCACATAGCTTCTCAATTGAAATTTTACCAACTGCCTTGCCCAAGAAGAAAGTTTTGAGATGCCTTGTTGTGATGCAACATTAGCTTTCAGACCAATATGTTATTGTTCGTTGCAATTCTTTTTTGTCTTTGACACTGGTAGTTTCATCAAAGCTCAAAGTATAATAGAATAAACATGCTTCTTTTAACATGCATTCCCGAAAATAAGGAGCAAGTCCATCTGTAGAAGGGATAGAAAGGCTGGTTCTGCTCATAGGGTGCAATTGCAAGTGATAAAAAAATTCCCTGATTTCCCGGTAGCATAGCTATTTTTCTTAAGCAACAACAAGGTACAACAAGGCACATTTAAGGCTATTTTTCTTAATTAATTTCACTGTTAAAGCTATCATTCAGATACTTTTCAAAGATTTAATTATTTAAAAAAAAAAATTCTAAGACGCATTTCAAGAAAGGTGAGAAAGGTGACAAAAGTTGCAAAAGGTGACTAAAAGTAACCAAATTTTCAAAAGGTGACTAAAGGTGAGAAAGGTGACTGACTCCTCGGCCTGCATTTGTGAACAGCTTTTATACAGCCTGCAGGGAGCTTACAAATTGTAATTGTAATATCGGACCAAAAATGCAATACGAGTACAGTCCTCTTTACTTAATCAGGCAACGGATAATTGAATACCCTGATTATAGGAATATAAATCGGTGGAACAAAAAAAAAAATCCTATAGCTATAACGTTAAATTTCCCTGCTGGAAGAAATATTTTTTTCATCAATCCTTGCTTAATTGCATGTATATTCAAAGTTCCTTGAGCGAAACTGTTACAAGTTGAATTTTATGTCTCTTTCTTGCAAAAGGCCACTTTTAACATAGCACAAAAGAGGCAAACTGTGTTACACGCTCCCATTGGTCAGCAGTGTTAGACCATGACATCATACACCCTCAAAAAATCCCAACACCGTTAAAGGGACGTCTGCTAAATCCTGTTTGAAGAGCCCCAGACATGCAAGAATGTTTTCACATAAAGTCTCCTCAGGAAACAGTTTGTTCAAATAATTCCTTAAAGATGAACTCAGAAAGATAGACTATCAAATAAAGAACAGCAGTTACTACATTACAATCACTAGAAGCACATAAATTACTTTTATGTTAATATAGTTTGTCAATAAAATATTCATAAGGGCATTTCCAAGATACTAGGGACATCACAGTAAAAAAAAAAAAAAAAAAAAAAAAAAAAAAAAAAAAAAAAACTTGAGCGTATCAGTAATTTTTTTCTTTCATATGAGGTAAAAAAAGACTGTATTTTTATAAAATCATGCTAAAAAGTGTTAAAAGCATATTTTTTGTAAGTTTGATAGGCACATTTTTACAACACTACTTAGTGTCCGTGCGTCGTTGTATAGTAGCGATTATGAAAGTTAATTTTTTTTCTCTTTTTTACTAAGGAAATTGATATGTCTACATTTTTTTTTATTGAAATTTAGTTTATATGGGAAGAGATTAGACCAACAAAGAAACTTCAAACTGTTATAATTGTCATGTAAGCATTTTATTGAAACTAGGCCTCATACTGAAATAACATCAGTCACAAAATTGTATAAAAGTTTCAATTGCCTAAACAAAAACAAAGTTAAGTTTATAAAAAGTCATATTCTCTTCATTTATGATGATATCTTTAATATTCATTCCTTAAAAATTTAGAAACAGTTGTAAGTTAATTAGTTTAAACTATTTTAAAATATGAAACATGAGTCACTGTAACATCAGTCACATTTCTCTTTTCGTTAATATACCTTGAACAAACTGCACAAATGGCACTGACTGCTACAGAAAGGCAAAAAAAAAAAAAAAAAAGAGGCAAGATAAATTATAAATTAAAGGAAAATATGAAGATTACAAAAAGGAAAATAAAGTAGAAGCTAAAAAGAGCAGAGGATAAAAGATAAATGAAAAAATTCACAAAAACCTAGCATAATTAAAAAAGATAGTTCAAAATAAAGTTAAAAAGAGAAATAAGGTGAAGAAGGGGAATAAGAGTAGAAAACATCTCAAGCATTGAAGATCCAGATTTCAACTGTTCCTTGTCAAACGGTCCAAGGCACAGGGCCGTAGCTAGTCATTGATAGAAAGGTAGGGCATTTGATTTACCCTGCAAGTTGCTGAAGAAAAATTTTTCAAAGGGAAGAATTTCACGCATGTTACTCATGACCCAGGACTGTCAGGGGGGTTAAAATAATGAAACTTTGGTAAAATTTGTTAGTCATTCAAAGCACTTCACAAAAGAAAACAGCAGTGGTAAAAAAAAAAAAAAAAAAAAAAAAATTCAACATGAAATTAGCCAAACAGATACTCCTAGTTCTCCATGTATTAAATTTGAGTAAAAGTGCTACATCATCTATACAGAAATATTTCTAAATGTCACAGCTTCATGCAAAGTTCAGAGCTATCACCATATGATTTACAGTAGTGTTTTATTAAGCAAAGAGTTTTATTTGAGTAACACTTTTTTCTAATTCAGAAGCTGTAGCAGGTATTTAGCAACAACACATTTTTACAGTAAAGGAGGGAATCACTTCCAGCAGAACCTGTTCCAAAATTGTTGGCTGAGGCTAGAGAAGGGGTTCTAGTAGGATATGACAAACAATTCTATTACAGGAAATTAGAGGCATTGAAAAATAGGCGTATTTAGTAAGTGTCAAGACCAAGCAGAAAAACATTGGGAATAGCCTGACAATATCGATGAAATTTGTTATTCACATGAGAAAGTAATAAAATACTTAGCGCACTAGATGTAGCAAATGCAAGGGGACTTTTTATTTCATGAAATACATTAAAAATATAACTTTTAAAACTATAAATGTACTTTTCTCGTAATTTAAATAGATTTTTACAATTTTAAACAAACCATATGTTAATTTTATATTCAAGGAAAAATAATTTATAAATTGCAGCAATTTATTTCAAATGTAACATCAGTCACAAAATCTTTGTAACATCAGTAACTGGTATTAAATAACTTCTATACTTTCAATTTTTAAGTTTTTTCAATGAAACAAAGTCTAAAATATCCATTTTACGGGAAAGAAATCTGTTTAGATTTTATGGTATTAGTTTAAAGAGAATATCAAATTATATATAAGTCACTTTTCTCAATGTTTCTTCTGCATAACATCAGTCTCCCCTTTTTTTACTCCCCTTAATCTCCTTATCTATACATATAATAAAACAAGATGTTTGTGTGTGTGTGTATGTGTGTGTGTGTTTGTGGCGCACATCCTGAGAAAACGGTAAGGCCTAGAAAGATGAAATTTGGTACACAGGTGCAGTTTTTGCTGAAAATGTGCACCTCGGGCTTTGGTTTTTGATATTTTAATTAGAAAAAAAGTTATTTAATGTTTTATGTGTTTTTTTGCACTTTTTAGTACTTTTTACCTCACAGACCCCGAACCAATCGCACCACACAAATATTTTTTGCACTATACTGTAGGGAATTTAATTTTAAATATGATGAATGAAAAAATTTTGAAGATAGAGCATTTTTTGTATTTTTATAGGTTTTTGAAAATATCTTTATTTTGCATTTTTTCTGAGTTAAATTTTTTTGAAACCCATCCTGCAAAAAGTATTAGACCCTCAATTCTAAAATTTTAGTTGGTAATAGTAAAAACATTTCGCCCCCTTCAGAAGAAAAAGGTTTTTAAAAATACGCAATAGTTTTTTTTTACAAATTTTTTAATGGCAGAATACAACGCGAGCTGTTCGCTTGCCGGCTAAGTTCCGAACTTACCTCATCACGTGATCTAACTGAAATCATTTGCCTTCTCTTCACTTTTTTTTTTAAAATTTTTTTGCAAGCGCTATTTTTTGAACACTACGAGGAACATAGAGCCTTTTTTTTTCGGGCTATTTTGATTAAATAAATAAATTCCGCGATTTTTTTCATGATCTTTGTTTTTTTTTACGGATTGGCAGTTAGGTTAGGTAGATACAGAGATAGAGGTTGAGTGGACAAAAAATGTTTTTGTTTTCGAATTAATACTTATATAAATAAAAAAAGATTGTACTGTCAGGAGGTAGATATGCATAGATCGTATAGATTGATAGATAGACAAATATAGAGGTCGATAGAGTAGATGGACAGCAAGAAAGAGGCATGCCCGTCATTTAAGGAATTTCAACAGGGTGTCAGTGGTCCCCCCCCCCACACCATGACTTTGAAAAAACAGTGCTTTCACATAAAAGTGGAAGTGCTTTTTGTTATTTTTCGACAAAATTTGCATGAAGAGTACGTCGTTTGTATCTCCCCTCCCCCGCCTTTAAAAATATTCCAAATGACGGAACTGGAGATAGATCTAGAAAATATTTTATTCAAAGTACTAATGATATAGATAGATATAAATTGATTGATACCTCCACGAAATTTGTTTAAGCAGCCGCCGAAGGCGGCAACATCGGCGTAAAAAGGCGAATGATAATATTGATATATAGAGAAAAACATTGATTAATACCGTCGCTAAATTGTCTAAGCAGCCGCCGAAAGCGGCAACCCTGGTGCAAAAAGGTGGACCAGCTGCTCGTCGAAGGATGCTAGTAGCAAATAAAAGTAAGGTTTCTAAGAAATTCTGGAAGGAAGTCTGTGGCGGACCTGCATCCAGGAGACCCCGCAGCACCTACAGCCTAGAACTTTTGTACAAAATTACTTCGAGCTTAATTAGGGGTGTGCACCTGGGGTTTTAATTTTTTAAATTCGAATTAGTTCTTTTGTAATTTTTTAAGCTCAAAAATCACGTAAATTTCCCATTATTACCTATTAAAGGGGTGAAAAAATACTAGCACATTATTAATATTACATATTTTTTGAAAGGGTAGAATTTTCCGCATTCTACACAATTTGTTTCAATGCTGTAACTTAAATACGGCAGGAGTTATTTGCGTTTTTAGCTTGAACTTTTTCAGGCTTAGCTAAAATTTAGGCAGTACTTTCTTCATTAAATCTATCAGAAAAACCCGAAGGAATTGTCCCACAGTTTTCTTTTTGACACCACTGTAAATAGCGGCTTTTTTACTCCAGATCTAACTCGACAAAGGTCAAAAAACTGAGTTTCTATCTCCAAAGGAAAAAAAGTTACAAGCCGTTAATACCAAAGATCGAATAATTTCATCTCCATTAAAATTATTCATGTTTTATTTGGCCTTGCCACAGTTACGTCTTTTTGATTTGCATGTTTCTTCTTTCTTTTTTGTTGGCAAAAGCCATTTTTTTGGTTCTTGGAGAGATTCGTAAAAAGCTTGAATGTATTTTTAAATTGTTTAAAACATACCTGTAAATTCAAACCAATCCGAGAAAAATAGATTCCCGGTCTTAAAAGACGTAAATATCCAGCGTATGAAATCCCCGAGTGACTAAACACCCAACAAGTCGATCACGTGTTTCGCCCATCGGCGGACGTGACGTCAGAACTCAGAGTTGAGGATCTTTCTGCTGAAGATCCTCATGAAGAAGATAATGAGAATGAAGAATTCCTGTGAAGAAGATAATTTAAAAATAGCAACAGTTAAAATAGTAACTGTGTTGAGTTGCTTTGAGAGGCAATAGATGCAAATTTTGATGACGTCACGTCATGCGTTGGGGAAACAGTGATAGTTTAAATAGAAAGTCAATCAATCAATCGATCTCTTATGATTTGCTTCCGTTCTGCAGACGGTTTGTTTTGATGTGAGCATGTGTGCTCTGGTTGATTTGTCCACGCAGGGGACGTGGAAGTTTAATAAAGAAATGGAAAATTAAATTCGTTTTGCCTGCTAGTAGTGCAGGATAAGTTCTTAAACAGTACCCTATGTTTGGAAGGCGGTTTTGCAAAAATTAAGAAAAATTTAGAAAGAAAGAGTTGATGTATTGAATTAGGCTTAACAGGACCGGAGGTTCCGAAGCTGCTCATCCTAGGTTCCGAGCTGGTCGGACCGTACGGGTTCAGTGTGGGGTGAAGCATCTCTTCGACTGCGTGTCCCCTATTAGGGTGAGGTGACCTCTAATAGACTCTACTACTGAATGTTCTCCTGTTTGGCAAAGAAACCAGGTAAATAATTTCCTGTACTGCATATGGTGAGGAGCTCTCTACTGTGGTATGGGTGTGCCTGGAATGCAGTGACCATTGACAGAGGATGGTCTGTCGTCTACGAGTGGATGTGTGTTTTTTTCAACTCAACAGTTCATCCTATTGATGGATGTGGCCTTCATGTTTTGTGTGCCAAGTGCTTGTGTGTGGACTTACAAGGGTATGAAATTTTTCCAATAGTTTTTTCTTGGAAATGTGGCATGCTGTTTAGGGGTGTTTATTGAGGACGTTTTAGAACTGAAATTTAGAGAAAACGAATAATGTGATATTTCTTGTTGTTGTATGTTGGGGGGAAATATTTAATTTGTTTATGGGGATTTGATTTTATAAATGTTGAATGTTTGTTTTTCCTATCTATATTTATACATATGTTTTAAATAAAATGTTATTTAAATTGAAATTCAGTTTCCCTTGCTTCATTTCTCCCGAACTTACCATTCCACATCCGTTGGTCCTTTTCCCGGGGGCCAACGTTTTTCACAAACTTCAAGGGCTTCGATTTTAACGGAAAATCTTAGGCTTAACTTAATTCAAGCATTGAGCTAAAGAGCAAAATATATTACTTAAGACTACGAATATGAAAGAGACTTTTCAAACATACAAAATTGCAGTTTTGCAATGCTCAGGAGCCCATTAGCCCTCACGGCTCTGCAAGTTGGTACAAGTTATTTTGAAACTCGGGGAAGGGGTGCTTTCTGATCCAAAGGGAGCTCATAATGCATTTTTAATCTGTTTCTTTCTAATTGACGATTTAAATCTTCGCGAACCAAATAAGATTGAGAAGCAATCATCGGGGGTTGGCAAGTGTTAGCGAGCAGGGGCAGAGCTCCCTAGTTTTACACAAAAAAAATTTCCTCCTGTCTGAAACCAAGTGTGGGGGCAGTGATGTGCCATATGATATTTTTGATCGATTTCAGAAGAAACAAAACTTAGTTTCAAGACAGTGCTGAAATTATAAGTTAAAAAAGGAGTCAAATTGTAATGTCAGTCTCATAGAATGACCCATATTGTGTATTGCATTTTAAAATCTCATTGCATTTTAAAAACTGGTACCAACTAAAAAATAAATACTAATGATACAAAACTAAAATTGAGCTGTAATTCATGGCAAAAATTCCGGATTTTGAATGTCCAGCATTTATCACGCCACTAAGAGTTTTAGTCTGATTTTCATAAGCTGCAGACTCAAATGTATTGCAGCTGGTATAGGTAATACTTAAAAGTAAAAACCCTCTCTCTTCTGTTGTCTCACATGGCATGTAAGAAAAAAAGCCGTACTCTCTATGATAATAAATGCATGCTTAACAAAAATATAAACATATTGTTATTGTTGAGAAAACCAAGTGTAAATTATGTTTCATTTAGTTTCTAATATCAGTTCTTGTAACCTTTTTTTTTCGTAAAGCATTATTTTGTATCGTTCAAATCAGTGGTCTTCAAACTATTTCCTGTTGAGCTCTGTGGTATAGCCCTAGAAATTCCGTGAGACAAAATAAAAATTTGAAGCTATTAAAATGTTATTAAAATATATAAAGAAGAGCATATATAAACTGATATTGCAGGTGACATCAATTAGGCTAAACAGTTGATAGTTTGAGTGAAAAAAAAGCAATCACACACCATTTGTAAGGCATAGTGGAGATATACTAAATTTACATGAACCAATGCAATGTCATATCCAATTTATGTCAAAATTCTACTAAAAAATACAATACTTTTCACTAATTTGCAGTACATAAAGTTCCTACATTATAACATTTAACTGAAAACATTATTGGAAAATACATTGTAATAAAAGGGTAAAGAAGGCCCAGGATTTTCTTTAAAAGTTCTAAAAGTTTCCATAGGGTTCTATGAAAATAAAGTTACAGAGCACTACTTCAAACCCACAATAAAATTACCTGTAATAAATCAAACTGAATTCTTCCTTCAATGTTGATCACTTTATTTTCTCTTTTGCCCATTTGTCGAGACTGTAGAATAGAGTCCTTAATCAAAGAACGTATGTTATTTATTCTTCCTAAATAAGGAAATGTTGGCACTTTTAGGTGGTTGGCTCGGTTGATTAAATATGGAAGATCAAAGTTCTGAATATTATATCCTGTGATAATATCTGGATCAACGTCTCTGACGAACTCGGCCCATTTCTGTAATTCAAAATCACTCTCATAAAATTCACTGTCTTAACAACTACAAATTTTAAACATAATTTCATGTTTCAAGATGAAAAACGACATTGAATAATAATTTGAGCAGACATAACTGAAAAAGGAAACAAAAATTGTTTCAGTTAATTTCAGCCAGTATTGGATAATGACAGTAGCATGGTATGTACTGTTTTGAGGAAACAAAAAATAAGGACCTTAAGGATCTAAGAAAAAATTCAAAGACCTAAAAATAAAACCCAAAATATTAAATTAATCATTAATACATATTAAAAATAATTCAATTTATTAAATTAAACAAAATAATGAAAGAGATGAAGTTTTGCAGCTAAAAATTTGACAAGTTCAATCCATTTGCTCTCAACTAATGGGGCAGATCCAACAATGTAAATATTGTAACAAACTTGCACGTCAGGGATCTCTCTGCTGTATTCCTGATACTGAAGTGTTTTGACACATATTTGTAATGCCGAGTTTAAGAAAAATAATTACTAAAATTTAAAAGAAAATTGAGTGGAAAAGGGTTTAGATGTAAGACACAAATTGCACCATTAGTATAACTTTAGAATGGGGGGGGGGGGGGTGATGCTTTTCAACGTCCTCATCACTCAGTAAGCTGATTTGCCAACCTTAAAGTAAAAATTTGGATTTTTTTTTTTTTTTTTTGCATATAAAAGTCATGCTTTTTCAATTTTTTATACACAAAACAATCCACTGCAACTTTTAAAACACTTAATTTATAAATTAGTTCTGCAGCACAATTACAGAAATTAAGTAACCAAAAAGTAATTTTATTCATTTTATAACATTGCACAATACTACATGTACAATTTTCCAAGTAGAAAAATAATACGAGTTATTCTCTGGCACAGTATTTTTTTAATTAAAAAATCACCATTTCAAACCTAAGTGATGTACATGTACGTACCTAAAGTAGCAGTAGATTTTTCACTCTTTTCAGAAATTTTTATTCCAGCTCTGGCATATGGATTGGTGACATATTTTTTTATATAATTCCTATTTTCAGATTTAAAAAGCTTGTTGCATTTAAGCCTGTAACATTTTTGCCTGTTACTGAGTCTAAACACTTTTGAGTTGAAAAGTTTTGCAAATTTTGAAACAGATTTTTGTCAATTTCTTTCATTTTTTTTTTTCTTTACCCTTAATACTGCAAAAAAAAAAAAAAAAAAAAAAAAAAAAAAAAAAAAAAAACCTAGGCATTTTTTCATAATGCACTCACTCAAAAGGACAAAATAACTTTTCTGGATCAGAAAGGATAATTTAAGTATTCCTGTAGTTTCCACTTATTCCAAGAAAATGACACCACAAATGAAGAAAAGAAAAGTACGGCTCAAATCATGTAGAGAATTTCTTATCATTATCTAGCTATTCAATCATAAATTTGAGTGTTGAAACATGCATATTTTTCTTAATGGGAAAGTTTGGTTTGAAATGACTAGAACCCCACTTTTCTTCGTTTGTGGTGTTATTTTCTTCGAAATTTCGAAAACTACAGGAATACTTAAATTGTCCTTTCTGACTCAGAAAGTTATTTCGTCTTTTTGAGTGCATTATGAAAAGTGCTGAGTATTTTTTTTAAAATTCTGTTATTTATTTTTTTAGTGTATATGTATTTCAGAAATAGAATAATGTTACCATCATGAAACTTCACCTTATTTTTTCATATACAGTGAAATACATTTAACAAGAAAATGCTTAACATGAAAAATCGGTTTACGCAAACTGGTATAGTGATCCAGACTATATACCAAGCACTTAAATATAAATCTTTTAACACGAAATTCGTTTATCATGAAATTTTTTTTCAGTCCTTTCAGCTTCGTGTTAAACGTTTTCCACTGTAATTCTATTATTCAAAATTTTAATTATGATTACTATTAATATTACAATTGTTAAGGCAAAGAATATTTGTAACAATGGGTTTTATATTTAATCATTAAATGGGAAAATTACATGACCTTTGTCTTTTTCATCCTAACTAAAAAATAACTTTATTTTAGAATTTTTCAGCATTGAGTTGTACCTTAAGATTAAGCTAATCATTTAGTGAAATCCTGAAGTCTCTAAGTGGTCTAGTTGCTGAGATATAAGCAAAAGCAAGCCTCAGATTTTTCTGTAACAAACATGCCAAGTATATGAAAAGTGCTTAAAAAGTACCTGTTAAATTTTTGCAATATCAGAACCGAGTTGAAACGCAGGGTGAGGATTTCCCCCCCCCCCTATTTGCTTTCATGATATTAAAAAAGAAAAGAAAATGTTGACATGCTTAACATTATAGATAATTAAAACTTTTACCTAACACGCTTTAGCATATAAATAGGGCAATTATAATTTAAAAGACAGTGTATCAAATATTAATAATCGAATATTTGAGTTATAAGGCTTTGAGTTATAGAGAGTCGACTGTATAATTTTGTTGCTTCATGGGGGGATGCTCTCTCCCCCTTCTTTTGCTAGCTACCCCACAGCCCTGAGATGGTAAATGATTGTTTTGGAGCTTCCTTCAAATTTCACTTTCCACACACAGGGCTGAACAAATTTGAAATAAAGACTTTTCTTTCACTATCATTGTGAAAATAATGAGAGAAAAGTGCTCGGAAACCAAGTTTCAGTTTTGTTCGTTTGGAGTTCTGCAGATCATTTTTTTTAGTTTGATTGATTCTCAACAATAAATTTACAATGAGAATGACTAACAACAGTTTAAGAATTGTTGATTTGTACAATAAATTTGGATTGGAATAAACTATCTCCATTTAAAAACGTCTTTTTTTTTTTTTTGCTTTCATTTATGCAACCATGAAAAACTAATAGGACAAAATGCAACCAATTTACATGATATAATACCAGCACTTTCCTATTGAAGTTGAAATGTAAATAATGTAGAATTTAAAAAAGAAAGAAACATCAAGAGCATACGAAACAAAAAAACCACATAATTTCAAAACAATATTAACAGCAGATGCAAAATCTACCTTCTTGAATTCACTATAGCAATTGTTTTTAAGATTCACAAGTTTCAACACACACAAAATTCAGTTTTTTTAAGATTCACAAAAGGAATCTTGAATTTGTAATTGATTTTAAATGATTGGTCATTTATAAAAATTAAAAAAAAAACAATGTACTTGTAAAAAAAGATTATTTTTAAGGGATTTTATCAAAATATCTTTACAGCTTATTTACATGTAGGACATATATTACTGGAGGACAATAATTAATAATTAACATACAATATGTAATACTCACAGAAAGAAGTTCTTTTTCTTGTTGATATGACAAAACATGTGAACCAATAATGGGTGCACAAGATTTCAGAGTAAAAACATTGCGAATGAAGGGATCTTTCTCTCCTTGACGAACCACCATGTTAGCTATTTGAATCACAGGATCCTTGTCAGGCTCCGGAAAAATACCTAACATGAAATAAAAATTTTACAGTTCAAAACAACCAAACAATGCTTTTAAATTCAAAATGAATTGTTAAATTAAACTATAAACAATATAAAATCTATATACACTAAATGATTATGCCAATAAATAATTATCACATTGTAATTTGTTTACATTCTAAAACCTTTCAAGAGCAAAACTGTCGTGGGAAGGTAAAGAGCAGTACCTGCAGAAATGAGTTTTTGAGATATTTAAAGAAACATGTTTTGAATTCCATACTAACAATAGTGAAATTCTGGAATTTGGACGATTTTAACATACATTATTTTTAACGGAAACCACATGAGCAAGCATGTATAAAGCTCAAGTAAAATAGATGACAAAAATTCAAAAACTGTAAAATGCAAAATTAGCAAATATTGCACTTTACCTTCCCATAGCAGAAAAGTATCATCATTTGTTCTGCTTAAAAAAAGGATAGGTGGAATAAACTTATTGATCTAGTCAGAGTTAAAAAAAAAAAAAAACATTAATATTTATACATTAAAAAAGACAATCATGATTTTTATCAAAGAAAGAAAAATAACACCTTTAAATACTATTTTTTAAAATTTAAGTTACCCAACTAGACTTGAAAACTGAAATTCTTAGTTAATTGCCAGTGGCGGCAAGACTTTTTAGTCTAGTAGTCCCTTGAGTAATACTTTTTAAATGGAAACATTAGCATATGAGACCTAGTTGCAACGCAATATGTATGAATATTTCTCACAAATGGAGCAAAGGAAATTTAAGAATTGCTTATGGCAAAAAGATTTGAAGAATATACATGATTTTCTTAACATTCGCAACATTGAATACCATGAGAAGGCTTGGGATTGTTTTTACATTATATACTAACTGCAACGAAATAGAAATGACTTTTTTAAAAAAATCAATGAAATAATTATCTATGAGTAATAGGGTTATAAAAAAGTAGCCGGTTCAGTATTGAATTTAGCTGCCGAAGTAACACATTCAGTGGCACATGATTTTTTCAGGTCCGGGTAATAAGCAAAACAAATTCAAACTTATTTTTCATTGCAACACAAAACAATGCTTTGTAAAAAACCTATATAGCATCATTTTTTATAAATACTTTATCATTTATAGTTCGGCTGCAGTGTTGTCGGATTGACGTTTAAAGTACACCATATTGCTTGATTGATTAGTACTATACTTTATTGTATGCTCTATGCAGGGGTTGTACATTTAATCAAAACAAAAAACAAATATTCGGCATACTTATAGTTCCACATTTGCAATCATGATTGAAAATCATCATTTAAGTAAACATATTTTTTCTAAACTCAATTTGATCCAGATAAACCAGAGATATAGATCAACAAGGTTCTACTGTGAATATAAAATTAAAAAGATTCCTTACCTTTCCTGCCAGCACACTCAATATCAAAACTTAAAATTCTTAATGGAGCAATTGCCGACCACTCTCCTTCTGGCTCGTGTGATATGAAATCATTCCATGCAACATCCAGCTCAATCTGGCATCGAGAAATTGCACTTCTCGAGCTGCCAGATAATAGGCGATATTTACCAGCAGGTATTTCAATCCAATTGCACCCAACTAATTTTGTATCAACCATAAATCTGGAAAAAAAATTTTTACAAATGTTTGAAAATACTCTATGAGAATAAAAGTTATAAAGCATTTTACTTATAATAACGGTTCCAAAATGCCTAATCCCTGCTCAAATTTTGAAGTTCATAATTTTTTTTTTTTTGTGAAAAAGCAAGACATCACTATTTAATAATAGTATATATAAAATAATTTATAGGTTATAAAAAATATTTTAAAAACATGTACTAACCTCTTGAGGTAATAGTAGTTTATCATTACAAAAAAAAGGTAGTTAAGATTCGATTTAAAATTTTAGTTGATGGCGCTTGGAATTAAAATAACTTCTTTACAGACTTAGTTTCTAAAAAACACCACTCATAGGTTAAGTTTAGCCGAGGCAAATTATTATCTCATTGTCTGGAGATAAAAATTAGTAACACTGACAGAAAATATGATGCTGGCTATGATAAAATGTTGCTACAAATACTCTACTATTCAAGGCACAAAAATTTATGACAGGCTATAGATTTTTCAGTTTTGGACAATACAGGAATATGTGTGTATCAAAATATGTATTTGTCCATGAACATGTAAATATGATCCATGAAAATGTAGAAAGGTTAATTATTCTGCATGAAAATGTTCTTTTGACTCTTGCGTTTAACAAATATATATGTGTTAAAACATATATGTTTATCATATATGTTTTAAGGCATATATGTTACATATGCCTTAAATGATCTGAAAAATTATAACTATACAAAAATTAATGCATCATTTAAAGTATTTGACTTTGACTTTTATAAGCTTGGAACAAATTAATGTGCTAGTAATGAAATTAATTTTAACAATGGGGATAAATAATTTTTTAAAAAATACTCTAAACTTTATACATAAAAGTCAACAGGAAATTTGAACTTTTCAAGGCATATTTTAAGGGGAAAATACACCAGAAAATTTTTTTTTTTTTTGTTAAAGGCTATCAAAAGTATTATGCATCTCACAGTTAATCGAGCAAATGCTACACATAACATAGAACTTTAAAATGGCACAGCATGTAGAAAGTATAAGTTTCAATTTAAAAATAACAAAAGAAATAACTACCTATGCACTCATTTTAACTACATTTATATCAAAGAATATTACCCTTTTTTGTGCTGTCACTTTTCGACTTATTTAAATGTTTTAACACAATTCATCATATGGAGTTTTACTCATGTTAATCTTTAAAGAGCAAACTTTTAATGCTTCACTGTCTATAAATGATAATTATTTTATTCTACAGCCTAAACTTCAATACAACTTTTTCATACAGAAAAACATATTAAACATATACACATGTTTTTTGAACTGAAAACAGATTTGAACTCACTTGATTTCAAAATCAATGTTGGTTTCATATGCAGAAAAATTAAGCATACCAAAGCGACCAAATTTAACAGGACTTTCTAACAAGCGCTTTGCAGCTGGCAGGAACTTGGGTAACAGTAAAGTGATCTTTAGGAAAGGAATTTTCCCAGTATTTGTATATCCATAAATACCTAAAGTTTAAAATAAAAAAAAGAAATAGATTTTCTAGTGTGAATGTAGATCAAATATAGTTTGGATTAAAATTAATTTGAATTCTGAAATTTTAAATTCAAATTATGTTTTTGCAACCACAAGCTGCAACAGGACCCTACTCATTGGAATTGTTTCTAGAAACGGCTCCTGTCCCCCCAAGCCTGCCCCTCCCTTTGGGCGGTTACGTGTATAGAGTTGTGTATGTGTAGGCTTGTGTGTGTAGACCTGTGTGAATGCACCTTGGCGTGCATGTGTGTAAAGGCATGAGGGTGTGGGAGACTGTGTATGGGGGTGTGTGAGTGTGTATGTGTGTAAGACATGGACGCTACCGACCAGGAGAAGCGGATTGCTCAGGACCGGAGGAGCCGCGCCTGCAGAGGACAATAGGGTTGAAAAAGGAACCGGACACCAAGGACGGTCAAGTAAAAACAATTAGCAATCGTGATTGCTTAAAAAAAAAAAATCAAAATTATAAGACAAAACTACAATTTTTTAGCAAAGGGAATCATAACTTTTTATTTTTAAGAGAGAGGAAAAGCAGCACTCCTATTTCACAGCTTCAATCTCTTCAGCATTCGTACATAAAAATTTCCATTTGATTTTCTTTATCATTAATTTTACCTAATTTTTTAAAAATAGCTGATTTTTGATATTTTATAGTTTTAATAACATACCAAAAAATGTCTTACGATTGTGCACAAACAAATGCATATTACTTATTTCTGAATCGTATAACTGTAAAAGTAGCTAACAGAAGAAAAATGAGTAAAACAGCTGATGCTAAATTAACTCAATTAAAATCGATAGAAATGTAAAATAAAATATTAGATATAAATAATGAAAAAAACATTAATTTTAAGTTTACATATTGTAATTATAATATAAGAAAAGACACTAGTTTGAAGACATTAGTTTGTGCTAATTGAAAATATCAGATATATATCAAAATATCCAATATGTATAAAAATATCATGATGTTTTCGGACCCTGACTGAAATACACTCAAATGTTAGATTGTTCTACTAAGTGTATCGTTTCATAATACTCTTTTACAATCGGACATACCAAGCTAATGAACTGAAAACTCTGGAGAACTTTTTTTTTAATCAGCAGAATGATTCACATATAAAAAACAAAGGTAGACAGCCAAGTTTTAAAAATATATAATAAAAAGGAACTAATAACACTCTACAAATAGAGAATTCAATTATATATAAGTGACACATGCAGTTATAAAACATCAAGTTAATCACAATAAAATACCTATGAGCCGGCAAAACTACAGCGCATAGCCTCCTAAAGTATTTAATTCGTGCACTGCACAGTTTAATTCTCATAAGACAAGTTTAAAATATTTTTAAAACAAAAACTGGAATACTACATAAAATATTTGTAAACCAGGAAAATTATTTAAAATTATAAAAAAGTGGGAGGAATACATGAAATAACTGTTGGGTGGCATGTCAGCAAAATTTATAAATTTATTTTTTCTTTTCCATTTTTGTTTCAACAAAATTATACATAACTTAAGACTAATATCTTACTCTAAAACAGAGGTTCCCAACCGGTGGTTCGCGAACCCCCAGGGGTTCACGAGGTGCAGGAAGGGGGTTCGCGAAAATTTCGGTGCAATGGCGGATTTTTCCTAGTTTGGTAAAAAATTATAAAATATTCAATTTGCACACATAGTACTATTTTTTTTTTAATTTGAAAACGCGCCAGACTTTTGTATTAAGCTCAAAAAAAAATTTCAGCGGTTTTATAATCTTGGTTAAAAGAAATTTTCTCCTTTTTTTTTTCGATAGACAACAAAAAGAGATATCCTTCCTTCTTTATTGCGAGGCGCCATGCAGAAACGTTGTATTAAGCTGTGGCGGGGATCACGATGACCTTAAAAAGGCGCCATCGCGTGGAGTCAATCAAACAATATACATAATATACATATGTCGAAAAAAATAAAGAATTCTCAAACAATGCATCATAGGGGTATTATTTCTAATCTGGTTGAAATATAACTCGGGAATTTCCGTCGAATTCAGTCATCGAATAGCAGACATGACAGCAAAAGGCTCCAAACTTAAAATTTATTACTGGATTTTACCCATCTGTTCGTTTTCAAAAATATATAACATCAGCATGCTCATAGTTCTGGGGAAATAGTTGTTAACAGACGTATTTAGAGATACTTTAGAGATGCTTGAAAACAAGTGATTTTGTTTGCAATTGGTTTTGCTACGTGAACTTGCTACTCTGTTTGTGAAGTTATAATCGTGTTGGTAATTTTTATGATTTAATAACTTTCTGCTGTTATGGATCGATGGTTGAAAACTGGTAGTTTGGTTGAGCGACAAATGGACAAGCAGTCAATCGATCAACCCTCAACATCAGCAGTAACTTTCGAATCAACACAGGATATTGAAATAGATAGCTGTAATGAACTGCCGCCTCCCCCGACTAAACAGAAAAGTGAACTAGGGGAGAAAAAAGGAAAAAAGGGAAAATATGACAGTGACTATTTACAAATGGGCTTTTATTTTACTTTAGAAGAGTCTGAACCTAGACCGCTTTTTCTTCTCTGCAACGAAGTTCTAGCGAACAGCAGTTTGAAACCGTCACTTCTGAGAAGACACCTCGAAACAAAGCATCCGACACACAAGGACAAACCTATCGACTATTTTAAAAGAAAATTGGAATATAATAAAAAGTGTAGCGTCTCTACGTTCCTGTTAGAATCCAACGAAGATAGTAAAATGGCCCTTGAAGCTTCATATCGAGTCAGTTATAGAATTGCAAGATCTGGACAGCCACATACAATTGCAGAAAATTTAATTGGACCGTGTGCTAAAGATATTGCTAAGTGTATGCTGGGAGAAAAGTCAGCAAAAAAAATTGACCTGGTTCCGCTATCAAACAACACAGTATCACGCAGAATTACTGATTTGGCAAGTAATGTGGAGAAAGAACTTGAGAATAGAATAAAAGAGAATAATTTTGCGATCCAGCTTGATGAGTCGACTGATGTAGCAAACGCTGCAATATTACTTGTCTATGTTAGGTATATTTTTAACGATACAATTAAAGAAGATGTACTATTTGCAAAACCTTTGAAAACCAACACAACTGGAGAAGCAGTTTTCGAACTGGTCAACAGTTACTTTGAAGAAAATGGAATAGATAGGTCCTTGTGTGTGGGTGTGTGCACGGATGGTGCAAAATCAATGACAGGAAAATTTGTTGGCTTTGTGGTGCGAGTAAAGAAGATCAACGAGAAAATTGAATGGACTCATTGCTGCATTCATAAACATGCATTAGCATGTAAGCGTATTCCCGCAGAATTATCCGCTACTTTGAATGATGCGGTAAAAATTGTAAATTTCATAAAATCACGTGCCACAAACTGCCGTCTATTTCACGCGCTTTGTGAGGATTTGTGAAGCCTTCATGTTACTTTATTTCTTCACACAGAAGTTAGATGGCTTTCCCGTGGCAAAATTTTGACAGGCTTATTTGAATTGAAATCAGAAGTCCAAGCATTTTTTGTTGATCATCCATTTCACTTGTCCACTTGCATATTCGATCCTCTTTGGATGCAAAGGCTTGCATATTTAGCTGACATCTTTTCAAAATTAAATGAATTAAATCTATCCTTGGAAGGTGCAGTTGTTAATATTTTCTTTGTATATGATAAAATTGAAGCTATGGTAAAAAAAATAGAATTTCTGGATCCAATGCCTGGAAAGGGGTGAGTTTTCTTGTTTCACTTCTCTTAGTAGTTTTTTATCAGAAAACTCAATGAAACTTGATGAAAGCGTTAAAAGAAATGTATGTGAACATCAGCAACATCTTGAACTAACTTTTGACGAGTATTTTCCTAATAGGCGTAACGTCCCTCTCTTAAACAACTGGATACGCAATCCTTTTGAAGGAAATCCATGCTTAGAGAACACCCTGACATTACCTGAAAAGGAAATGCTCATCGAGTTATCCTGTGATAATTCATTGAAAACTACCTTTAAAGAGCTCTCGTTAATTGTCTTCTGGCTCAGTGTAAGAAATGACTATACCGTTTTGTCCAAAAAAGCAATTCGAATTTTATTACCATTTTGTACAACATATCTGTGCGAGAAAGGATTTTCCTCCTATACTTATCTCAAAGATAAATACCGAAGCAGATTGAATGCAGAGCCTGATTTAAGACTCAAACTGTCAGACATTGAACCAAACTTTCAGTTTCTTTGTTCCGTCAAACAGCCACAAATATCGCATTAAGGATTTTTTCCCCAATTTAAAGTATGCTTAAAAAAAAAAGTTGGTTTATAAAACTTCTTGTTTATAATTTTTCTTGTAGATGTAGTTTTAACTTTTTATTAATGTTTGCACTTAATGATATTTTACAATTATATTTTTGTTTATTGCAATCAAATGCTGCAAAAAATGGAAAGCAAACATGCTGTTTTTTTTATTGTTTCTTACATGTTACTAATTTCAACATCAGGGGGTTCGCGAACTTTTTTGCCTCTTCCAAGGGGTTCGCAAAGAGAAAAAGGTTGGGAACCGCTGCTCTAAAATGTAAAAGTAAAAGGTTCTTTAAAATGGAGTTTAAGGAATTATAAAACTATAAAATGTCAATCATCATTCATATTAAACTTTAAACATGAGTAAAGGGTAATATGAATTTATCCCATTAATTTGCAATTCAAACACTGAAATCCTACTGAAAATCAAAAGATCCAACAATTGCAGTAAAACTTTCATACACTATTCTGAACTTACTGCACTATTTTTTATTTGATTATAAACAAAAAATCACCTTACTTTCTTTTTTAACTATTTCAACTGAAAGAACAGCATTGCTGATATTTTCTTTGTTGGATTTCATATCAGCAAGTATTAGTTGATTCAGAATTTCCTAAAAAAATAACAGTTAAATACTACAACTTAATATATGAACATGAAATTAGCAACATATTAAAATATTAATGCAAATATGAGAAAATGAATTGAAAAAATAAATAAATAGGGTAAAGGCACCAGCAACAGACATGCTTAAGACATCGCTCCCGGTTAACTCAATTTTCAGAACCTTTTAATGTATTTAGACTTTTTAAACTATTTTTCTCTCTTGCAACAACATTTTACATGACGTTTAGCTGCTTCTGGATCCTCTGAATTAGTTAATTCTACTTTTATTTGCTCAATTTCGAGAAAATGTCCGACCCCCAGTAACCGACACCAAAAATCTGATGATACCCAGAAACAGATAGGATGAGGAAAGGATAAGTAATGGACAAATTTATCTTTTTCTCTTCAAAATGTGAAAAACTTCTTTATTCTTAGAACAAAAGCCTTATTAAATTCAAATAAACATGAAACATCAGCTGATCTTGAGGTGGCTGTTCATAACCTTCCACCACTGTCTTGCAAATACCAATTGGCTCATAAAATTCACTCTGATAACAGCAAATGATTACAACAGCAACATCAGTTTTACATGCCTAAAATTCTTATTATTTTAATCCAAACTAATGACTTTCTGTTACTGGACCCTTGTCTGTTACTGGTGCATTTACCCTAAATAAATTTATAGCTCACTTGTGGTCAGACAACAAAAAAAAGTGCAATATGTCCAAAAACATTATATAACTGAGGTCATAAAAAGCATTCAAAATGATCAAGAAATATTGCATTAAATGCTTTCACCTAAGCAGAAAAAATTTCATCAAAAAACAGTCAGGCTTAATTCTTTTTGTCATTTCTTGGACATGAATTACATTTTTGAAATTTTGCATTGCTAAATATACAGGAGAAAAAACAGCTTCAAAGGTTGTAAACAAAACAAACACTCTAGTTTGACTTGCTTCAAGCAAAAACATAAAAGTTTTGCTCTTAAGTTCCTTAGCATTACTGTAAACTTTTCTTATTCATTCTAAATTAACTTCTTTTTTTTCACAGGTAGATTTGAATTTTAACAGTATTAAGAGAAAGCCTCACGTTTTTCTGTCACAATGTTTTAAGTAAATAGCATGTAAAAACTTTTTTTTTTAAAGTCAACACTAAAGTTACAAAAATTACGTGCATGTTTATACATACAATGCCATAAGGTTTTTTTTTTACATTCAATTAAACAAATGTCTGGACAAAAAAAAATTAATAACGAGTAAATTTCTTACCTTAAACATGACACAATCAGACGACTCGAAATTTGTGGGAGCAGGAACAAAGAAAAATGGGAAAAACCCATGCACATGGCACATAATGCTATTCCCAGCTTTAGAAACACCAAAAATTCTCATTATTGGCACAGGGCTTGAAGTACAGCGAGTCATTCCAGGAACGGGTTGCCCAACATAGTAATCTATATCTATTTGTTGAAAAACAATACCATCTTGACTAGGGTTTAAAGAAGGGGGAGCAGGACGTGACCACTTGGAATTAGATGGCTGAGAACAAGGGGCATCACCTAAAAATTTAATAATAACAGTTAATACCAACCAGCAAAAGATTAACGTGGGTGAAATAAAAATAAATAAATGAAGCTAAATAAACATGCATTTCCCCAAAATTATATTTAATACTTGCATTAAAACTTACCATTTTTTCTCTTTTTATTTCCATGATAAAGGGATTAATATTGACAACAGTAAACAATATTTAACAGTTAAGGTGGGAGCTTATGTTGAACATTTTTAATAACAATTTTGAAGTATTTGACAAAAATTACTAACTTCACTAAAATTAGCATCTTTCAAAACACATTCTAACATAAAAAAATGCTACAATATTTTTTTTTTTCCTTTATGACACAAAAAATAAAGAAACTGCAAATAACCATGAACTAAAAGAACTCACTTTAAAAGAGGAATTCAATTTATTACTGCACTCTTGATGAAAACCATTTTAAAAAATTAATTTGCAGATTTCTGAGAATTACTCAGCACTATTGAAACAACTTTCTGGTATAATACTTGTTCAATACAACTATACCATGCGATTTTGTTATAGGATTAGTAGGACCAGTGGCATATACAGACTACCATTTTAGGTGGGGTCATTCTGAGGAATGAACCCTTCCCTTCCCTTTCTCAATCCTTTAGAAATGAACCTACAATTTTGGGCGAGGAAAAAAATTTTGAAACTGCTTGTGCATAGGTAAAAAAGCACCAAATTGAACAGGAAAAAATGCACCTAATAGGGCAAAAATGATACTAATTAATTACATAAGCACTGAAAAGAAGTAGTATTTTAAATGTTTACTTTTAAAATTTGTTGATGAAATTAAAAGATTACTGCAATTGTTTATTGTTTCCATTTATTCATGAATTTTTTGAACACAATGAATGACTAATAGTATCAACAGTTTGGGGCGTCATGAACCCCTGTGTAGTACTAAATGTGCTATTTGTAGGTCATAAATTGAAACAAAAAATGGTTACTAAAATAATTGAGGCCAGTCCAACCAGCCTCTATCTGTAAAAATATTCAAATTTGTATGCACAAACAAATCCATATTTTCATTTATTAATCAGCTTTAGTTTCCAGTTCAAATTGTGCTAGTTTTACTGACAAGTTGCTTTATAGGTTTTTTTAGAATAATAAAAGTTACATTCAGAAATGATATTTCCTAAAAAAAATTTCCTAATTTTGGATTTTAAAGGTGTATGAGTATACAATTTATGAACAATATAAAACAATAATATGAAGTATTTATTCAAAACCTTTAAAATAAAAAATAGTAATGGAAGTTTACCAGTAGAATCTTGCAGTTCTAGTGACTCGGCCTGAAATTCTTCTTCTAACTCATCCATGAGAGCCAATTCCTCTTCAAAGTTACTTCTTTCATACTCTTCATCATCATCATTTACTTTCTTTTTCATGAATTTTTGAGGAGGCCCTTGACTGCTTGAAAACTTTCGTTTTGAATCCATAGTTAGTTCTAGTTTATAAAAACATTGACTTTAGTACTTTGATGAAACTTTATACAACAGTAAAAGATAGTTTATAACTCCTATAAAGATTGTGTAATAGTTTAATTTGAAATTTAACAAATACCTAAAAGTGCTAATAATCTGAATATTTTGGAAAACATAAAATTTTACCCACACAAAAAAGATTTTCTTGACAAGATTTTTCAAAAAAATAATTTAAAAAAAAAATAATTTAATAAATATTTTGCTTATTTTTATCAAAACAAGCTATTTACAATACTTATGATCACTAAATTGACATTTCAAAAAATTTGGAATCACAAAAAGATTTTTTGCAAAAGCAAAAGTTAAATTGCAAACATTAAGTCATTCTTATACTTACTTTATAAAAGAAATATATTTTTTCAACTTTTTTTTTTTTTCAAGAAAGCCTATTTTAAGAAATCAATTCCAATTTTACTTGTATGCTGAGTAAACAATTTTACTTTAGCAAGTGATTTTTTGAAGCTTGATAGATAGCATTTTGGCCAATAAGTCTGTGTTTATCTTTTCAAATGGTTGATGGCCAATGGCGATCCTGCTAAAAATTGCTTTGAACCATCAATAATGACTGAAAAATCTTGTACTATCATTTGATTTATGTACATTTTCATAGATCAAGAAAAAATGAATCCTATCACATGTACCATATAGTAGATATTAAAGCAGGCCTGGATCCATAAATTTTAGACCCCCCCCCTTGCAAAAAATCAGCAGGGCCCCTAACTTCGTACTGAATGCTCCCCTCCCTCCGGACAATTAATTTTTAAAAGTGATTGTTATTTTTTTACTTGCTGTAATGTTTTTACCTATGTTTTGAATCTATTTGTTTAAAATATTATTTATTTATTTATTATTATTATTTTAAGGTTTTTAACTTGCCTGTTTATACACTTATTGGTAGTTATGTGGGCTTTTAATCCTGATTTTGGAAAACTCATTTTATTTATAAGTTATATGAGTAAGGAAACAAGTCTCCCATAACTTGACGCTGTTCCTCTTCCCCAAGATTCAGCCAATCTTGTAATTTCAATCCAAACTGAAAAAAAATCCAATTCCTAGAAAGTTATTTCTATTAGTTACGATTCACTGTTGTTCTCACCATATATGCAATGAGTTTCAAGAATAGAATCTTAATTTATTTTTCGACTCTTTTTTTTTTTTTTTTTTGGTTTCTTGAGCCGTCGGTCCCTTATGCTGTGCTTTTCATTATTTAAAAAGAAAAAAAAATACTGTTAAAAAGTACTTGGGATTAGTATGCATAAAATATTCCAAATTATAAAATAAAACATTGTTTCTGTTATAAAAGGTCTTCTAAAAAGTTCCCTTTTTATTGAACTAAAATGTCCTTTTTATCTGAAATCATACTGTCCCTTTTTTGGTCAGGGGACTGGTCTGCAGACATATGCTGCAGATATGAACTTGGTTTGATATAATAATCAATAATATCAATCTTAAACATTGGCTGGGTTCAAAATTTGATGAGATAACTTTATGAAAAATATTTAATTACAAAAAACTACAGTAGGAGCCCTTATGTATTTTACGGCCTAATCTATCAAGGAATGTGATTTATAAACTGTTTTTCAAGCTTTGATTGTAGTAAACCAACAATACTTGCAAAGGAAGCCTTTGTTGTTTTACTTCTATTGATTTGAATTTACCGAGTCTTCTATCGTTCCCACTCCCATATTCATGGATTGATTTTTTATACCATGTTCAGCTCAGAAAGCCTTTTTCAAAAGGTGAAAGAGTAAACTATCAATGCAGAAACACCTGGTAAATTTATTATCCCCCCCCCCTTTTTTTTAAACAATACAGCAAAACCAGTAAAGTTGACCACCCTTTGAAGTTGATCACCTGTCTATATGGACCAGTTTTTTGGCTGAGAATCATATGGATGCCTCAGTTGCTAAATCGATTAACTCCACTTTTTATTAAAATATTCATTTCTGCTTTAATAGTGCTTAATCAATGCTTAGCATAGTTTTGGCTCAGTACATTTCTGACCATGTGATGGCAGAAAATTTAACACCAGGTCCTATTTACTCCTATTGATTACATCATCATCTTCATTTCTTTTCCTTACTTTTTATTTTATGGAGTTAATCGATTGACAAGTGAGGCATCCATATAACATCGATTGACAAGTGAGGCATCCATATAACAAACTGTTTGTAAGTTGACCGCTAAATTACTGCACCACAAGTGGTCAACTAACACAGGTTTCACTGTACTCTGACTGTACCATGGATTATGGAAATACACAAAAAAGTTAAATTATATAGTATTTTTTAAATGTGCTCTTACAAATTTATTAACACGATATTTATCTCTAGCTTTGCTTGTAAATTCTGTGTGCAGAGGGTTTTGCCTTCTTTCATTAACATGTACAGGTAAAATTTGGGAAAGTATATGAAAAAAGGTTAGATAAAAATTTGTAATATTCACTTGGTTTAAACCTTCTTTTAAACTTTCAAGATTTAAGTTTTAAAATATTTATGTACCCCTTTCATTGAAATGATAAGAAAGAATTAGCAATAAAATTTCTGAAAAACAAAAGCATCAAGTGTCAAAATGTGATTCATAAATGTCAATTCAGATCGCAGAACCAAAGTTTGACATTTCCGGGAGAAAATTAAACCTATTTCATGACATTTAAAAGACAAACATAATGATAATATTGCTCAAAGATATTCACATAATCAGCAATACATTCCCTTGATTAAAATAACCCAATCATGAAATAATAAAACCAGCATTAATTAGGAATTTACTTACAATACTTAATCAATTCAAAAACAAATAAAACTAAATGCTTTTATAGTTCATAGAAATCATTAAGATTAAAATAATCGCATTTAGAGCGATAAAAACGAACATAAAACTTTATATAAGTGAAAAATGTTGTAGATTTCAAACTTGAACTACACCACTAGGTGAAAACAACATTGGTTTCCATGACAGGGGGAAAGCTTTGCCGCCAAAATATTTAATTCACTTCAACTAGCAACATCTGCTGATATCACTGAGCTATATGAAAGTTCCACACTTTGACTACGTATATACTAGTTAATTAGGGGTATTATTTATTTTTTTTAACTAATATGGAAAATATAGACTATGTACATCATTTTTCATAATTTCATTTTAGGTTATTTATGAATATGTAAATAGTCTTTCGCATCGCAATATTAAGCTTTGCTTCCTCCAGTCTTTATGCTCTTCATTTTGCTTTGTATGTAAACAAACTTTCGTACACGTGAGTGAATTGAGGAATGGAGGTGGTAAGTTATTATTAATACAATTTTTAAAGAGATCTAAAAAACTTAGAATCCTAGTTTTGTATTTTTCTGAAATCGTTCCAACGCTTAATGGAATAGTTTATGTTTGTTCTCGTAGGCGGTTGTACGGGAGAGGGGAGCAAATGCCCCCCCACCCCACTTTTTAGAATTATAAATTAATGTTCGATTGAAGAGTAACTTTTTACCGTGTGGATTGATGTATTTCACGAAAGTAAAAGCTAAAAACTACAAATAAATAGATTTCTTTCATGTTATTTCGTAAGATGGAACTTGGGATTGGAACGGCGAAGTTTACTGGTCATCTGCCCCAATTTTTGAGGCTATGTTCCACATTTTTAGGTTTTTTAATCAGTATTGTTAAAATCCATTAATATAACCCAACCGTACTCATCTCTCCTCTCCTCCCCCCCCCTTACCTTTTTGGTGCACCAGCCACTTACGTTTCTTTCACCTAAACATTGAATCATTTTTCTTTACGATAAATTTTGCTGAGTCTTTATTTTTGGTAAAATTGTAATTTCTAGTAGTAATTTTAAAATTTAACGTTTAACATTATTTTTATATTTTGTGTACATTGTTAATTGATTGTGTCAGTTAGTCTGTCCCCCTCCCCCCCCCCCCCAAAAAAAAAAACTAAGTTATTTCTTTTGTGAACAAATACATTAGGTACCTTTTTTTAATGTTGTAGTTTTCCTTTATATGCAGAATTAATTTTTACCGATGTTTGATTTCAAGTTTTTAAATATATTCCTTTTTAATTTCAATGATTTTAATTTTAGATGTCTTTGAGGGTGGCAAAAAATGCTTTGAGGCAAACACTTAAAGATACATTAAGAAATATGCCTCCTGAGGAAAGGCAGATGCAATCTGATGTGGTGCTTAAAAAGGTATTTGCTTCCAATTGAGTGTTTTCTGCTTATTATTATTTCATGGGAAAATGAATCTCAAACGCAAGCCCAATGAATTCTCATGTAGAACATTTGCTCAGTGAATCAGTGATAAAATGAAATCTATTCTCCCTCATGAATATTATTTTTATCATCTCATTTAATAAATATGGCGGAGGTGCCTCTGAAGTAGCGCAGACTAAGACTACACCATTGAAATATTTCTGGTGGTCTTATTTTTTTTTATGTGTATAATTCTTGATGTATGATTTATTTTTAAATCATACATGCAGAAAAAGGTTTAATACAAGAGTCAATGTAAGTGAATAGCCAAGACATAATTCCCAAACAAATTGGGAAAATTGGCAGCTATGGGAGAGAAAACGATGCCTCTCCTCCCTTAAGTCACCCAAAGATAGCCTAAAATAAAGTCTTCAGCTTCCAAAAATATTTTACCCCACTTGTATAAATTCCAGTCGTCAACACTGCCTGGAAAAAATACTATATTAACTAAAGAATGATATTTTTAGCTATATATACACTTTTTTTACCTTAAGCAATGTATTTAATAAGCATACTTAATCTATTTACGATATACTCTTATATTATACTTATGTATTTCAAATATTTTAGCTATTTCAGAACAAAAAATATTTGGAGAGCAAAAGGATTAGTGTTTACCTCAGCAGAGATATTGAAGTGGACACCAAAGGAGTTCTCCTAAATTTATTTAAGTCTGGCAAAGAATGTTTCATTCCAAAATATTGGTAAAAAAATTTAACTTAGCTTTTTTATTCTGAGAATATTTTTGAAATGTCTGAACAAAATTATATATTTTTTGTTTTGAAACAAAAAATATATAATTTTGATTTGTTTATTAAATTTCTCTAAGTATGTGTCATTCAAGTTCACATGAATATGTATCATGAATATGCGTTTTTTTTTTTTTTTTGAAATTTGCAAAAAAAAAAAAAAAAAATGCATAGACATAAGAACAACTTTTCTCAAATAGCGTTACATCAGTACTGTGTTCATGAAAAATACTGACCGAAAATAAACAAACATATTGCTAGAAAGTTTGCTACTTTTGGGAATCTTCTCTGAAAGAAAAAAGTAAACCAAAGCTTTTTGCATAGCCATCTACTTGGCACCAATTTGTTCTAGTCCAAGCCAAACATACATTTCACAAGCACCAAGTGGTATGTTTCTTTGTTTACATCTATAGTCGATATTTTTCTGTAAATGCAGTACATTTACCTACATCATTCTACATTGAATAAGTGGATCCCCGAACATTGTAACTCCAAAACATGGGGATGCACTTTTTGTGTGTTTTTTTAAATGTAGTTAATCATAATATTGTTTATACTGCAGAATTTTGTCAATTCATTAGTTACTGGTTAAATACTAATATTTAGGTTTTAAACAAAATTTTTAAACAGTAAAAATGCATAGTCTGACCACACTAATGAGGTGGAAAGGCAAACATCCAGTTTACAGGCGGAAATAGACGCATCTATTAGTTTTCAGGGATGCCACTTTTACAGTACATATATATTAGCCTCTTAGCAGAGTCAGATTGAAATTTACAAAGCACAGGCATCAAATTTTTACTTTTCCCCCTCATTCAGATAGACTCGTCTTAGCTGGATTTTTGCCAATTCCATGTCAACCATGAACAGATTACTTCAATCAAGAGAAAAATATAAATAGTTGTGTCTTTCTTTAAAATATGCAAAATTTTGTATTCAAATTATTAAGTTGCTTTATTGTTTGTGTTAAAATCAACATTGATCAATTTTAGTGCTAAGCTAAATATTTATCATATGTAGTAAACTAACTTTAAATTATAAAGTACCAATAATAAATGTAAATTGATTACCAGTAAAAGAAATTTCTATGGTAAAGAGATAGTAGTATAAATTTCACTGAAGCACTTTTTTTGTTTTTCAATGGATTGAGAAATAAAAATAAATGATGGTCTTCACACTTCCATTTGCATTCTTCCAAAAAATGCATATTTTTATTTTATTTGTTATTTTGGTTCCATGTATAACTTTAATATATATTTATATATTTGTTTATTTTTATAGATACAGAAAAATGTTTGATCTGCCATTTTACTATTAATTTTTTGTAAATGATTTATTCATTTATTTTTCACAACACATGAAAATTACTTGATTCCAGCCCAGGCTTTAATCTAAAAAACAACTGCTGTTTGTTTCGGTTCTCTGGCTTACATTTGGTATTGTAAAAAATGTAATTGCTTATCACTGAGAATAATCGTTTACTTCTTGAATAATTTATTTTTTATGATGTTGTATTTTATTACTAATTTTTCTTTGTTTTACTTTTCAGCTCCAAAAGTACTCAAATGGACATGGTAAAACTTAATTCATTAGAAGACTTTGATAAACTCCCTCTTACATCCTGGAAAATAAAGCAACCTGCAGAATTAGACAATAGTTATGAAAATGCTCTGTGCACAGGTGAATATTTTATTATACAATATATGCTTTATTAAGCTGTTCTTTGTAAAACTAGCTTAATTCTTTCTTTATACTTAGTAATCTATTTCTGTGGTTTATTTTCGGGGACACTTTTTTATTTTTCATCTAAAACCACGCCAGTTAGAAGTTTTTGCTCTGTGTCTTCTTTATATACATGGCCATTTCACACAGGCTGCATCATAGAAAATTTTTGAAAATAATGTTTCTTTGATAATGTTGGCGAATTCATTTAACAAACAGTCCATTTCTTAGCTAAGCTATTCTGTAGTTGCTTGGAAAATGGAATTAAAAAAAAAAAACCTTCTCTTAGATTAGACCTGCATAAAAATTAATTTATCATGGCTTGTCAACTTTTTTGAATGCTGCCAGTTTCAAAATGCTTGGTGAGCCTCCTGCAGGAGGTCAAGTTTTGTTAAGTAATCTTTTCTCTTTAAACATAAACCAGGTGATTCCTGATCAGAGAAGAGAAATTTTATATGATTTAAGTAGTTCTAACCTGTCTCTTAAATAACTATAGAAAATCAGAGAAATTTGCCATATATATATAAAAAAAGCAGGAATTTTAATGAAAAATGGATTGACGCAAATGTGCGATATGTTTGCATTTTTAACAGGAATTTCACATTTTCCTTTTACAAAATTGGATAATAGTCTGCAAAATGGGAATGCATATTTTTTTTCATGTAATTTTTTAACCCTGGCTGAAAATTTAAATCTTTAAAACTTTTGTCTTTACAAACATTTCTAAAAGGTTTACAGAAACTAGCGATTAATTTCAGTACCATTCAACTTAAAATAGAATTAAGGTATAGTTGTGTTTATAAAATTTATTTAACAGATTACTTTAATAGTTTTAGAAAAAAATAAGCAAGATCTTAAAATTGGCATAAAATTAGGAAAAGGGGAAAGAAAACAAAACTTATTGCTTTAGGCCATTTGCCGCAAATTTGATTTCTAAATAAATGTATTTATTCATAAAAATAGCTTTCCGAATTTATGCTTATTATGTCTTGGAACTTTTGCAAAATAATGGATCTTGAGCTAGAATTTCTTATATCAGCTAAAATACTACACTGTGCACTGTCAAAATAATCATCTGAAAAATTTCATTAATCATGGTAGGAAATCTTTGCTTTATAAGTATTTCATTTGGCTATTAGATTGAAATTTCATAAGCTTTTCACTTGAACATTGTGATAGTATAAGGTTTAAAGCATACATAAAACATAAGCAATTTCTTTATTACAAATACAAACACAAAAGTGATGACCAACAACAGGCTCTGGGCCCAGCTAGACTGGTCCTAGTCAATTTACAATTCCCTGTGAAGATCAATGACCGTCTTAAAACTATCTACTCCCTTGCTCGTTACCACCTCTTCCGGTAAGCTGTTCCAAGGTTCCACTACCCTGCTAAAATAATAATTTTTCCTAATATCCATGTTAGCCTGAGATTTAAATAGCTTAAAACAATGACCCTTTGTCCTGTTTTCAGTGCTAAACTTTAGCTCTGTAACATCTTTCATTTTGGTAAATTTAAACAACTGAATCATGTCCCCACGGTCTCTTCTTTGCTCAAGAATGTACATTGTTAGCATTCTAAGCCTGGAATCGTAGTCTAAATGAGAAAGTCCATTTATTAGCCTTGTAGCCCGTCTTTGAACCCTTTCCAATACATTAATATCTTTCTTAAGATAAGGGGACCAAAACTGAACAGCGTACTCCAAATGAGGTCTTACCAAACTTCTATATAAGGGCAGGAGAACTTCTTTAGAATTGTTTTAAATAGATCTATTAATAAACCCAAGAAAGTTTTATAAAACTATGACATTTGAGACACAATCGTAATTTTAAAAATATTTTATTTAAATATAATTGCATTAATTCTTTGATATAATTTACTTAGTAGCCAATGAACCAAGGGGTTCTTTAAGCCTCTTAAATGTGCGACATTTTAAATATGCGGTAGACTCTTGATTATCTGCAGGTGGGTTTACCCACGGGGCAGATTACACCCTTCACTTTCAAAAAGAAACATCAGTGATGATTAATAGCTGAATATAGATAAATGCACACATTTTAACTTAACAAAAGTGCAGAATGTATTTTTTGGCTATTTGCTTCCTTAGACCTATCTATTGCTTCCCTTCCAATGACATTAAAGCTGTTTGGTCACCAAAACCATACTGAAACCTGATGTTTAAATCGACATAACTTTACTTACTACTTAACATCTTCCCTACTCACTGGTTTTTTGACCTACCCTACTTCCTGATTTTTAGACCTACATTACTTACGTGTATAAATGAGTAGCCGGACTAGTCTTGAAAAAATCCTCTCCCCTCCCCTTTGCATGCTTCAGGTAACCTGGATTGATTAGTTGCAGTTAATCTGCTTGCACGATTTGCATGCATATGTGGGTAATCCGTCTGCAATAATGAGCAACCCTTTTCTAGCTTTTACACACACCCAAGTCCGGGTCTCTTAAATTTTGGGTCCCCCTGCAACAAAATCTATAGGGCCCCTCCCCAGAAACCAACAGTGTATATTTGCAATGTTAGTAAGTCTTAATGCTTTTTTTTTTTTTCAATTTCTTGGGACGTTGGGCCCCTTAAGGACGTGATGCCCCCACACTGCAGGTACACAGATCTGGGACTGCAAACACTGTTACCATTTCAGCTATAGATTAAATGTATGCAAGTATTTTTGATCTTTTAATGCACTGTTGCGTACATTATCATTGTTTTTACCTATTTGTTTATCCGCAGTGACAACACCACCCTATTCTGCGGATAATCAGGAGTTTACTGTAGGTTCCTTAATACATGTAATTGTTCATATTGTTGCTGTTAAACAATGAATGCAAGTAGTTAATTAAGGTTCAAAGTGGATGTGTGTTCCTGGAAAATATATTGTCATTGCTAAAGTGTGCTCGCAAAACAATTGTTTCCTTCTTATGTGTGCATAACTTGAAGAGGGAAGGGAGTGGAATTTCCACCTTGTTTCAGAATTTAAGAAATTGGATAGTATAATATTTCTCATTGTAATTGGCTAGTTTTGTGATGATTAGTCAAGTTTTGATACATTTTAGTACTTTAGTTAGATTATTAAGAAAATGTCAATGTGTTGACTTCCTGTGAAATTATGTTTTTGTCATTTTTTGCCTTCATGTCATGAATGGGAAGTGTTATGATAAATTAACATATTGTTTGTGCAATCAAAGACCTAAAAATAGTAAAAAGCATCTAAAAGTGAAAGAAATATTTTTAAATTTTTGAATTTTTTTAATGTTACTTATTTTTTAAAGTTATTTATTTACATTGGTCAGTGGAGCAGTGAAGGGGGAGAGGGGGGGAGACACTTCTCAGAGGCCTTTGTGTTAACACTATAGCAAACCCTAATGCAGTAGTTTTACATGTAAAGACTATTTTAGTTTTTAAAAAAAAAACCTCTAGAAGATAATTCAGGCTGCGTAGTGACAATGGTCAATAAATAATGTTTATGGAGCTTTGAAAAAACACACACATGCACGCACACACCATCTCTTGTCTCCAAAATGGAAAATTTTATGCTCCAAAAGATGTTTTAACCACCTGAAGCTATGAGGGCTAAGTATTCTTTCCAGTGCCCTAAAAATTGTGCCAAAAAAGTTTGGATTGGTGTAGAAAAAAAAAACATGGTAACGTTTTGAACACATTTAAAAAGGTGTGAAATTTTTTTTTAAATCTTATAACAAAGACACTTGTTATTCTCTGTTTTGGTTTAGGTGGATTAGATCTCATTATAGTACCTGGCATTGGTTTTACAAAATTAGGTCATCGCATCGGCAATGGAAAAGGATACTACGACACATACCTTAAAGAATGTGAAGAAAAATTAGGTAAAAAAGTTCCTACTGTGGCATTAGCTTTTAGGGAACAGATGGTTCCATCAATTCCAGTTGATGATCATGATGTCCCAATAGATGAAGTCATTTTTCCTGACTAGTGTAACTATAAACTATCATTATTGTTTGTGTTTTTAAATTCTATTGCTCCAAAGAAATTGTTAAAAATAATATATATTTTTGTACTGAATAAAACAAAAATTTTATTAAGAATTTTTGTGGTATTTTTTATGTGTAACTAAGTGCTTTCCAGTAATTAAACCTTTTTTCATCTAGTTCGAACAAAAAACAACTATCAATTTTTAACAATTATTATATGAACTAGAAAGTCCCCCATCAAGGTATGACGGGTGAAAATTGCTTCTACTCTTCTACATTTGAACGAAGCCATTGCCTGATATTTTGATGTTTGAAATTTTAACCCTAACTCCAGTGGATTAACCCTAAACTCCAGTGGATAGCTTTAATTTTCAACCATTTTTTCGTTTCTTCATTCCCTTAAAATGATTGTCTTACCAGTAAAACAGTTAAGTTACCGGATCGAGTTCAGTCTTGTCACAATAAAGCCTTTCCCTACATGTCAAACATTACCAAAACACATTATCAAATTATCATGCCTTGGCGCGAGTTTCATTGTTGAAACTACTCGCTAGGATCGATCGAGGCTACTCGATCATTGGCTTTTATTTATATGCGGATAATTCCTGCTTCATCTGAGAAGCAAAATGCATCGAATGTTCTTATTTAATCATGTATGCATGGTCTAAAAACTTAAATTGTATACGTTGCTTACTTTCACCAAGAACTAACATAAGGTGTTGTGTGAAATATCAACTAGAATAAAGTAAAATTATCTGATAGATAATGGTAAGTTGAAACCTGGCTCTTCATGCAAAAGAAACTTAAGGGCTCTTTTTTTCATTTATTTTTTACTGTAATAAGTGTATTGAAAATCAAGGGTGTTTCATAATTCATAATATGAAAAGGGTTCAGTTTTAAAATTGTTTTTGCATGAACAATTTTTACAAAATTTTACAATGTTTACATGTACTTTTTCCTTTAGCCTTCTTTCATTGGTTTCTTCTGTCAAAATCTTCATTCAATATGCTATATGAAAAAAATCTTGTCCCTGGAATTCAATATTTCTTACACTTTCTGTCCAGTTAAAATTTTACTGTAATAAGTCAAATTTTTCAGTCGGTATAAAATTTTGCAAATATGCATCAATATTTTTACTTATTCATTTTTTGGCCCTTAGTTGACTGCAGTAAAATTTGAAAAGTTCCCAGAATTTCGGAATATTTTCTAAGATTCTGGGGGTAATGGGAGTGCTTTTTCTTTGTATAAATTAATGTTTCCAACATTGTACCATATTTTGATATTAAATATGTACTTTAGTATATAAGATGCTTTTTTTTCCAAAAATTTACAAGTTATTTTAACAATTTCTGAAAAATAAAAAGGTTAAATTGTTTTGTTCTTTTAATGTTACAAATTAAATGCAAGTTTAAGAATATCAATATTATTAAACTGATGGTTTGAAATGTGAGTTTTGTAAACACATGTTTCAAAGTTAAGAGGAATGTATATCTAACAAGAAATGGATTTCAAAATGATTGTGTACTTCAAACAAAAATACGATTTTTTTTTGGTTTTCTAAAACTTTCAGTTTCAACATGCAGTAGACTCTTCTTTTATGCCGGTCTGTTATATGTGGTTTCGATTATACATTAGGGTGGGGCGAAAAATAAAAAGTTTTTCCGATCAACTAGTAATAGTTGCCAAAAGTTGTCTTTGGTGATAGTTAGCAAAAGTGCAAAATTTGATGAAGATCGGATAATATCTTCAGGGGGCGCTGTGGTCACAAAGTTTTATTATAGATTTTTTCCCGGATTTCATGGTTAAAATACGAAAAATAATGCTGTTAACTTATATCATTGCATTTTTTTACTCATAAGATTTATTTATGCACTGAAAACATATGAAATAACCCATAAAAGTTCTTTTATGTTATTTATTTATATTTCCAGCATCTTAAAAAGAAACAAAAAAGTAAAAAATAGTGACTTTTAGGACAATACTAAGTAAAAACTGATGAATTTTACAAAATGTGACACAAAAATTATGAAAATGCAAATATATTAGACAAATAAAATTAAACAGCACTATTGAAACAATAATAAACAATTTTAAAAATCTGTAAAAATTTACACTACATACGTGATACAAATTTATGTGTCACAGTTAGAGCTTTTACGAAAATAGTCTTTTTTACTTTCAAAGAAAGGCAGTTCCTTTCGAGCCTCTAAACGTGCATGAATGAAACCATCCCTGGCTTCTATTCCACTTACGGCCAGAGATGCATCCGTCACCAACTTTACGCAGCGCTCCACAGATTGAGTATGACAAGGAAATTTGCACATGTTTTGAAAATGAGGAACATCTCCGGTTTTCACTAAGTCATGTAGCTCGTCCTCAGTTAGTATATTTGTTATAGGAGGTTTTGTTATAAGCACTTCTTCACACTGCCAATTGATCAAGTCGACATAGTCGGAAGAAGAAAAGTTAAGGTCAGGGATGGTAAAAGTACGGATATCATTATTGTTCACAGAATTAGTGTCTCGTACTCTCAAAATCCGACGAGCAGCTAACTGCCGTACATGCCTTCGATCATCATTTAACATCGCCAGCAAGATGTTTTCAGGATGTGCAAAAAAGGCATTCCGCTGAATGACTGGATCGATGACATGTAACAGGTCGTCTGGCAAATAACGCGACAGATGAATAACGTGCCACAAGTTTCGTGCACCATCCTTGCATGCTGAGTTGCACTTAATTAGAAACCAGCAAGGTGTATAAACTTTAATAACGAATGAAACAAGCATTTTTAAATTTCCTGTTGGATATTCTGTGCCGATGTACAAACGCAAAATCCGACTGGCTGTCGTGAGCCATCTAGAATGACTCAAGGAACCAGGTACTCTTTCAGAAAGGTGTACGGAGCAGTTGCCACTAATAACGGCTTCAAATATTTCCAGTAGATATTTTTGGTCAGTACTTAGGTCCCCTCGGTCGATAGTTGGCATGTTTTGAATATTGCCCTCAACGGCTTTATATTTCACTATCGGTAGTGATTCGCAGCCTATCAACATTTTGCCAATAGGACCGCTGAATCCTCGGGGATTAGTACTTGGTCCATCCAAGTATTCTACTAAATGGCGAAGCAGCAATTCGTTGCCATGAAGCTGGCATATTAACCACTGCAATGGTCTGTGAAAGAATGTTTCAAGGCGTAAAATCACGCCACTTTTTCTTCCGGTATTTACTGCAGTACCGTCACATCCGACGGCGCACAACTGAGTAATATCAATTTTGTTTTCGACAATGAAATCCAGTATGCCGTTTGCAATTCCTTCTGCGTTTGATCGATTTGGCGAAATATGTCCTAAGTATTTATTATATGGCAGCATAACCAGTGTTACATGTTCTTCAATAATTATTTTTCGATGATAACTGCCGGACACAGATTGTTCCAAGAACAATGTACTATCCTTTCGGCCATCAAAGTACAGACCTTGTACATCAGCACATTTTGGCCCTTGGTGATGAGCTTGCAGATTTTTTCTCACTTTTTTACGCTCTCGTTTCACTTTGCTTGGATCGATTATATTTGAAGATGTTTCAGGAGAAATTAAGCTCACGTCTTCTAATATGGATGATGCCAACGCGGCCGCTGATCTATTCGAAACACCGTATCGGTCACACGTTTTAGAAAATTTGTTCAAACTGACTCTTGCTTGCGAAGTGCTTGCTTTATAATTTATAACTATAAATTCAGGATCCTTTTCGTCCGTACCTTCTATTGAATATTCTTTATCAATTTCTGTTTCTTCAGAACCTTCTTCACGGGTATTAACTATGCTTTCCCTCTTCATTCTTCTTTCTTTTTTTGTTCAAAACTCAGTTTTAATTTTCTTGTGGTTTGAATATCAAAGTTTCCAATAAACATTTTTCTATCACCACGCTGATCAAAAAGAAAAAGTTGTTCTTTGGAAGGAACTTTGCGAGTCTTGTCGCAGTTACACGCACTGAAACGGCATTTACAACAAGCGATGTCGAAAAGTTTTTCTCGAGCTTCGGATGAAAATAACTGCATCTTTGCGTTAAACGCATTTGTTTTAACAGATTTTTTGTTCATAGTTTTCTTCAGGTTTTTATATTTGCCGTGAAATTGTCGAATCATTTGAACGATTCGTTTATGTGAAACTATAGGAATAGAGGAACGATGCCATATCTCTTCTAACTTCGTGGCTACGTCTTCTGCTATCTCAGTCACTGTGGGCTCTTTGGAAGAACTAAACTGTTTCTTTTCGTGTGCAAGAAATAAATAATACTTAAATACATCTTCATACGTAGGTAGCACAGAATCAGACAAATTTTTTGGTGTTCCGAAAATGGAATCTTTTAACATTTTCCTTGTTTTTACTTTCGATCCAGCACAATAATCCTTCGAATGTTTTCCGCTCATTATGGTGTTAGAGATGGCGTTTCAATGCACTGAAAATATAAACATACACTGTGCTGTGCACTCGATGCTGTAGAAATGCATCTGGAACTTTTCTCGGTTAGAGTTCAAGGTTGTATGACGTATTTAAATGGCATTTCACATGATTCTAAGAGCTCGACGGCAGTGTCTCTTCAAATTACGGAGTTTTTATAACAAAACCATGCATTGCTTTCTTTTAATGCTAACGTTTAGTGACCAAATTTCTTTTGGAAGCTATTCTATATGTTCTTAATACATACATGTCCTTTAGAATTAAAAAAGGTGAAATTAAAGTTTGATTTTTACATTGAAACCATGATATTATAGGAAAAAAACAATGTTAAAACTTTGCGATCGCAGCGCCCCCTGAAGATATTAACCGATTTTCGTCAAATTTTGCACATTAGCTAACTATCACATAAGACAACTTTTGGCAACTATTACTAGTTGATCGGAAAAACTTTTCATTTTTCGCCCCACCCTATTATACATGGTTTAAGATTTGTCACCTTTTTTTTTTCTTTTTTTTTAAATTTTACGCAGATGAGTTTTGGTTTTACACGGATGCAAAATGCAAACTTAAAATTTTCCTTTCTTTCAAAATCCAAACTCCTAAAGATTGTAAATTACATGCAATAAACTGTATTTTGGAGTGCTAATAATTGAGCTTGGGCCACTGGAGACATATAATGCGATTGTTTCCAGAGCTCATTCTAGAAGTGAAGTTATTAAACTCACTGGAAAAAGAGCTCTTGTGGGTGACAAAGGAAGACAAAACAAACAAGGATACCGACATCGGTGACGCACAACCAAAAACGTTCACATTGGCAATTTTGAGCCATTCCTAGACAATAGAAATGATCTTTCTCATTTGTTAGTGAAGGAAGATTCTATCATGGAAATGACACAAGTGATCATGGATGCGTTAATGCTCTGCAAAGAATTATAGAGAAAAATACTGTATGACTGCCAAAAGACTATCATAGCCAGCTCTTCTTTATAAAGAGAACATGAAATTAGTTTGTTTCCTTTATGCATGTTGTGCATAAAAATCGATATAAGTACACATTAAACTTATATAATTAGTCATCGCTAGAATGAATTATTTTTTTATCTATGGAACCTAACCCCTATTTTAACACAACTATTAGGTAGGCTTGCCAGACGTCCCGGTTTTCAGACAAAATTCCGGCGTCCCGGCCGGTTTACTTCACGTCCCTGAAAAAGATACGTTTGATTTAAATGACCAAAAAAAGGTTTAAAAATAATTGAGTGTGAAGGATTATTTAGGGGATAATTACTTTATCATTTGTAACATTGGCTAAAATTAAAATCGGATTAGTTTGTGAGGATTTTTACAGCGAGATATAAACTAAAAAAGACTCTAAAAAAAGTCCCATAAAATGAAAAGTAGTGTTCAATTTTTTATTCCTCATTCAAAGTGGTTTTTCTAACTAAAATAAATTGGAAATATTTACATCTACGAAGTGTGATGTTGAAAGTTTATCTGCTTATGTCATTTTTTATTACCTCTGTTTTATGTTCATAACTATTAACCATTTTTCATAGCATTGAGAATAAACTCCCCTACACTCCAAAATTCAGCTATAGGTGTGTACCCTTTTGAATACTAGCAGCGCTGGTGGGGGGGGAGGGGGGCACTTTGGTGTCCTAGTTGAGCATTTCAGAAATCTAGCAAGCCTACTATTGGGTCTCAATTTACGTGTTGTTGATTTATGCGGCGTTTCCGTGGAATGTAACCCCTGCGTAAAATGAGGGTCTACTGTATTTGTGACTAAAGAGTGGGAACCCTGAGATGTATCCTTCTTTTCCAGGTTTTGGCCAGAAATACCAATTTATTACATTATAAGAATATTTTATTGATTTTTTACAAGACATTTCATTTACAAGTATGTTGGCTGTGAAAAACACTTGAAAAATAACTTAAAACTGACATCTATAACACAAAAATTACCTTTTTTTTTAATAAACAAATTTTCCTTTATAATAAAACATGTTCCAAATCTCTGGTAGTAGGATCTTAAAAATATTTATCAATTTCCAAACATGCTTTTAGAAAATATGAATCTCTATACATGCATTCTCTTTTAACCTTATTCACAAATGTCTCAATGTTAGTTAAGGAATGTTTGAAATTAAACTTTCAAGAACAAATTGATTTTTAATTTCTCTGCCATCTTAGTTATTGACACAATTTTTATTTCTACTGTAACAATTATAAGCAGCATCATTAAGTATTGTAAAAGTAAGTATCAATATCAAACATGTTTTGCCTCCTCACAATTAAAGAAGAAAGAAAACAAAATGAAATTTTATTATACTTTTCCTTTATACTATCATTTATCATGTATACTGCATAAGCGTCACTGGTGAATTTTTAAAAAGTCAATCTGTGCCTCATACATCTCTTGTGGATCCAGTACTCTCTACCCGAAGACATAATGATATCACGAATAAAGTGCAGTAATTTTAACATTATGGAAAGATACCAGTGATATCCTGTGCCTGATTAACCTCTAAAGCTAGGGGAAGCTCAATCTCATTTGGGGCCCTCTGCTTTCTGTTTGAACATTTTTTTGAGCAATCACATTGCTTATTGTTCTCACTTGACTGTTTTGGCATCCTATGATTTTATTTTCCCCCCGCCTCTCTCAGCAGTACCACCATCCCCTCCTGATACTGCTCCTCTAGCGAAAACAATCTCCAGGTTGAGTTTATATCCTACACACACACACACACACTCATACATACACACGCACACACACACACACATACATACACACCTACACGCAAACACACACACACCTACACACGCAAACACACACACACCTACACACGCAAACATACACACACATCCACATACTCATGTCTCCACACAGACACAAACACACACGCCTACGCACACACTTGTGATGGCGAAAATCATAATTTGAATTCCAGATGTCAAAATTCAAATTAATTTGTTTATTTATTATTTTTTTTAAATTTCTACATGCAGTGACAAACAACTGGTTGCTATAATGCTCAAGTTTCTTTGTAAGCTGCATCAACGAGGGGGAAGAAAACGTATTTCAGTGAGCATTGCTGCATGAGAGCTGAAAGCAAATCGATTATTAATCGCTGTTTAGAATAATGATAAAAAAAACAATAGCAACGTTACATGAAACCGAGAATGCATCACTTCGCTTCATTCGAAACAAATATAATTATTCTATCATAAAACTGGAATAATATTCAATCCATTTCATACAAGGAACAAAAATGAACCTGATCATTAAGCAACGAAAGACAAAAAAATCTTATCGTGTATCCTAAACTACTTCTTTCACACCCATTTAGGAATAAGTCTTATCATTATTAAAAACATTATTAAAAATTTACTGCTCAAAATTTTAATGCAATTTTATTGTGCACAACTGTTGGGACATCCACAAAAAGGTAGTTATGTTTCTTTAAAATTAAAGTGAGGACATCGCTATTTTCTTGAAGATTAGCAATGTATTGATATTTATAATTGCTTATTTTTTCTTATGGAAAGAAAAGCAAAACTTCATGCCTATAACAGTTGTTTAAGGTTAGGTTCTAATTTAAAAAACCCGTTACCCATACTCTCCAAATCTTTTCTACATTTAACAGGGCCGGATTTGGAAGTGTGGAGGCCCCGGGGCAACGAAGGAGTGGAGGCACCTAATCAGGGTTTGAAAAGATCATCATATTTTCGAAAATACCCGATATTTTGATATAAATCCGAATATTTTGATATACATATGCATATATCCGATATTTTCGACCCGGTGAAAGTTAGGATATTTTGTAAAAATGTTATTGTGGGGGCCCCTTTGTTGTGAAGGCCCCGGGGCAGTAGCCCCGCCTGCCCTCCCCTAAATCCGGCCCTGACATTTAACCATTTTTGTAGAAAATGTCCTGAATGTTATGATTTTGAAAACTGTAGATAAATTTAAGAAGTTCTATGGGAAAAAAAACTCATTGGAAATAATAGTGTAAAAATTGCACTCATAACCTATTTTTGTTTTCTTTTCAATGTACTTTGAAAAACCTGCTTAATACTTGTGGGGAACAGATCTTTTTTAAAGTGTTACTGATCAATTAATAAATGAAGATTTAGTAATTTTTATGTAATGCTCATAGATGTATCAGATATGTTTCTTAATTACAGTACATTAATATGGTTCAAACTAATATAGTTTGATTTCAATGTCAGATGATTACACTTTAAGTAAATATTGATGTCATTGCTGAGTTTTACAATGGTGAACACTTTAATACAAAAGAATAAATAATTTTCATGTTGCTTAGATTGAAGTCAAAATCAGTACATATTTTCAATAGATGTTAAAGGAAGTACTACATAAATTCAATAAACCTTTTTTTTTCTTTTTTTGCAATGTTTTAAATTAAGTTTTAAAAAACTATTATTTGTTGACATGCCAAGATAAGTTTAGTTTAATAATGTCAATATATTTTGAAAATTTTGCATCAATATTAAAATGTTTCTAATAAAACCCTTGAAAGAAATGTTATATAGAAACTTAAGCTGAAGATTAAAAAACTAAAACATAAATATCTTAATGAACTTTGATCTTGTAATAAGTACAGTATATAGTAATGATTACAGAAACTTCGGAGTAGTTGCACATAAATTCTTGTCTTTACTAATTTAACAAATAAGGAGCTTTGTGAAAGAAGATGTGTGACAAGTAAGTAAATAAGAAACTTGTGTTTGAAGTCTTTGTCCTGTTCTCTTTCTTTGCTTGACGCTTTTTGTTTTTTAGTAAGGTGTAATAATGATGATACAAGGAAGGTGTTATTGTATATTTCGAATTTTTGAGCTGTTGAAATCCTTCAGTCTCGGTCTAATTTTTTTTAGTTTGAACGGGTATTATCACATCATGAAAAGCTTATCGTCTCGAGTTCTTCGATTCGGACGGATCTTGTAACATCATTAAAAACTTTCCAACTTAACTTCTTCAGTTTGTGCAGACCTTGTCACATCATTAAAGTTCTTCCAATTCAGATTCTTCGGTTTCGTGCGAATCGTATCACATCATTAAAAACTTTCTAACTTAACTTCTTCAGTTTTTGCAGACCTTGTCACATCATTAAAGTTCTTTCAACTCAGGTTCTTCGGTTTCGGGCAAATCTTGTCACATCATTAAAAACTTTCCAACTCAACTTCTTCAGTTCGTATAGATCTTGTCACAACATTAAAGCTCTTCCAAATCAAGTTCTTCGGTTTCGGACGGATCGTGTCACATCATTAAAAACTTTTCAACTCAACTTCTTCAGCTTGTACGGATCTTGTCGCATCATTAAAGCTTTTCCAACTCAAGTTCTTCGGTTTCGTGCGAATCTTATCGCATTATTAAAAACTTTTCATCTCGTCTTCTTCAATTACGGCGAATCATCGCATTGGTTAAAATAGTTGTATTCTTAGAACTTTGCTGAAAAAGGAGACATCTTTGCTTTAAAAGAAGATTACAGGTTCATTCAGTCAAAAATTTACATCTAAAGTAGTACTAAACACGTTCTTCCACAAAGCTCTTCAATTATAAACACTTTATTTAGCTACTGTTTTGGGTGCTACTCTTCTCCTAAAACCGGAAAATAGTAGAAATTTAATATGGCAAGCAGTTTGTTGTCTTTGACAAAAAGTTGACCAAAAGCAGTTTGTTGTCTTTGACAAAAAGTTGACCACAAACATTAAATTACCTTCTCCAAAGACTAAAATAATTTTGATATTCCTTTTCCCAGAACCCGAAAAATACCGAACTTCAGGTCCATATCCCACTTAGATTTTGAGGATAAAATATTCTGCAATTGCAACAAGTTTTACAGCAATTCCCCAACTTTAACATGAATGGGAATCAGCATTTTTCTCACCCGTAATTTGTAATAACAATTCTGTTATGAATTTTATCTGCATAATTTCCTTCAATAATTGAGCTAATCTTTAGGAACATTAATTGAGTTATTGCCGAACTTCAATTTTTATTTTTCGTTAAAGAATGAATATGTAAAATTTAAAAAAAAAATGAATTTTCACTTTTTTGCCCGATTTCTAGAATTTAAGAGAATTTACCAATCTCCAGCTGTATAATTTCGATTAATCTTCCCTTATCCTGGACCGGACTTCACCTGCATGATTTTAATATTGGTACCAGAAGATTTCGTTTAAAAATGAATGCATTATTTGTCTTCTATTAGATTTGGTTTGATGCATGGAAATATTTGGAGCTAAGTCAAGGGCAGATATCCAGCTTTCAGTTTAAGAGCAGGTCGTTATCGGAAAAGAGGGGCGGGGAGGAGGAAAGTGCAATATTTGGATACATATAGGAAGCTTGGGGTGATTTTTTTGATATATGTTGCTTTTAGGCTATATTTCGTCGCTCATGACCCTCCTCCAGATCCGCGCATGAGTTAAGTGCGCTGGTTTCATTCTTTCTTTTTATTGCTAAGTATTAAAAGAGCTGTAAGAAAATTACTAAATAGACTTGCAATAACCATGATGCAACAAGATTTTTGTCGTGACATTTTAATTAAGCTTAGTTTTCTGAAAGCACAGATAATCTAAATAAGTTCCAAGAGAGGTAATGAATTAAGAAGAACGTTCTGAATTACCACAAGAATGCAAAAGTATTGAATATGAAAATTAAGACTTGTTCTTCAGTGCCATGGTCCGTGAAGGTATGAAAACATTCCCTGGAATTTTCACAACCTTGTATTGGATGTTTAAACTTTCATCCAATCTTCACAAAGAAAAAGAAACATGCCATGGCATAAATAATTATAATTTTGCAATCATATATTTGTTGCATCTTTCTTTTTCTTCATGATCATTTTTGAAAATTTCTGAAAATTCGTATTTTGGACGAACTCCTTTTTGCCTGACATGAAAAATGTTTTCTTTGTTTTCGGTGAAAATTAGCATTACGGTTTTCTTGTAAAAAAGAAAAAATTGTGTTCTCAGGCAGTAAGCCATAAAGGTACCATGTAGGTTACGAGCCGGTCGGTAAGCATACTGGGGATTGGCGGGTAAGTGTCCGGGGTGGGAGGAAGTAGCCTGTTTCGATTACGATGCAATAAAATTCAACCACACAGTTTTGTGAATAAATGATATGCTGGACAACTTTACTTAAAAAACAATTTGAGCCGATTTTTGATTCCTTCTGAGAAGAGTAGCTACCCAAATCTAGTTCCTTGAACATTCCTACACCATGTAATTATCACGCAGGTCGCTTGATCCGGAGGAACACAAAGGTAAGAGCTATGGCAATACCAACAACAAAGACAATTCCAATGGCCATGCCGACCATGTTGAGGGCTCGTCTTCTTCTCTTGTGCAGAAAAGTACGCCTGTAATGGGCTTCCCAATCACGGAAATTGATGGGATAGGATCTATACAACTCGTCCATCTGTAAAGCAAATCAAGAGTTATATTTCTATCAAAAACGACGGAGTTTGACGATGGATAAAAAAATAGTTATATTTTGAAATATTTCTTAATTTGCATAAATCATGAAATCATGTGATTAGTCCGCATTGTGATACATTGGCTTTTTGTGCAAGACTTTCTAAAAATAACAATGTACTTCAGAAATGATTCAAAGAAAATTGATTTTTAAAACCCGCTACACATTATCCTCATAGAGCTTTTTGTTTCAGCAATAGCAATTATTGAGAAAAAAAAGCATGATAGTGTTAGGTGTTTGACCAGGTAAGGGAGTTCGTTTTTTTTTGGGGGGGGGGGGGGGAACAGCCTTCCGAAACTTATAATTCAGTATATGCCTCATTGGTCGGTCACGTGCTCTGGTACTATACCAGTAGTATTGGCGGAGAGGTACATTAGTATACTGAATCGATTGCAAAAATGTAGTATAGTCATCAAATGCTTGAACTTCTTAAAAGGTCCATTTCAAGAAAAGTTTCACTTTTAAACGCATGCTTTAAAAAAGCAACTAAAAGTAACTGTATTTATATACGTCTTTAAAATATTTATTGATTTTAGTTATTAGTTAGTTAATTTAGTTATTTCTCAGGGATTTACAGCCGTGAATACCTACCTATTGAATTCAAATTGCCTTTTTTTATTCACTGAGGAATGGAATGAAGAATGCTACTTTACTGATCTCACTTCGCGCAAACCTTATGTCTTGATTTCTGACATAAAAAGATTTATATAGTCTTTGTAATTAGTAGAAACTAGTCATACGATCGTTTTTAATTTAGTGGAATAGCTTCTGTTTAAGTAATCACACAACTTTGATTTTTAATGCTAAAATTCATATGAAATTGATCCTATTTCTTGACATAAAATTTTACAATTATGTCAAGAATAGAAATTAACAGTTTTCCTCATTTTCGCATACGAAATTACACCTTACGCCATATCTACAACGCTAATCTAACAGAAGTAAACTGTGTTTTATAATATCTTTTCACTATAAATAAACCATCCAAGAATCTATGATAAAAATTTTTTTAACATTTTGATCTATCAACGCATTCTAGTGTTAAGATATCATCTCGATTCGTTCAGCAGTTAAAGAATTAGGATGTTTTACAAATATGCATATTTTTTCCTACCTCTAACAATGTATTGTTTCTCGCACGTTAGGTGACAAAAATTGATTTGCAGTCGAAAAAATTAGTCTCAGTTTCCGAAATCTCTCCAAAAGCTAAGCATTGTTGAGAAACGGCTTGTTTTCAAAAATCTTGCATTTGTTTGTAACTCAAGTTTCGCTCATATGTAATTTGAAGAGAAGAAAAAAATGTTTAGGAATTTAATAATTTGATGCAGAAGTACTTGATAAAGGTGTAAATGAGTTAACGTGATGCGCGTTAATCCGATAAAAATGAGATTATGATTATGAGGGAAAAAAATACCTTGACAGGCTCTTTCAAACCCCTGGGAATTAATGGAGGAGCCTTTTTAGATTTTAATCCATTCTCTTTTACACTTTGATTTTTATTCATTGTATGACCATTCAGGTGTGGTAAGTTCACCAAAAACGTTGCCGGACTAACAGGGTTACCATTTCCATCTTTTGGGAGCCTAAATCCTGAATGTAAATGCCTATGCTGTGATAAGTCTGTGTCAGATGCAAATTTAACTCTTCTATGAGACATGCAGTAACAAGTACAGTCATGACCAGCTAAGTGCTGAGGAGAGTTATTATCGAGGACGGATGCTAAGCAGTGTTCACATTTACATTTCTTAGGCTCTCTTAGGGAACGTCTTTCAGACAATGACTTCTTGAGATTACTGGAATTTGTTTGAGAAGTGTCCGTCTCCCTAGAACTGCCATCAGGTGAGTAACGAGTACCAGATCCATTATTTTCTTTTGAAGACGAAGACGTTCTTTTATCTTCATTATTCTTTTGTCTCTTCGGATGGGCATCGAGTAGATTTTTAGAATTGGTATAAGGTGCCCACGAATGTCTTGCTCTTGCGAGATCGTGGTGGTAATATAGAGGATAAAACACGTCATCATCAGATGATGGTGGAAATGGATTGTGATGATGGTGCATGCAGGAACAACACATCCCAGGTATTTGCGGAAGATATACATTGTCGTAACTCCAATGACCTGGCAAAAGTTGATGGAAAGCCAAAGGTCTGTTTACGTTGTCGCAAAGTTTGCATTTATGTGTCATGTGGGAGTCCTGTGTGTCTGAGGTTTCTTTGCTGCTTTCAGTGGAATCTCTTTTTGATTCTTTTTCTAATGAAGGTTTACTTCCACGATGTTGATGCTTTCTTGGTTTCGAGAAATTGCTGAGACTGGACCCACTTGATTCATCTTGACGGGTGACTCCATTAATTTCTTTTGAAATCAATGTCTTTGGCGATGTCGAGCTGGAAATACTTTTGCGATCTAAAGATTTTCCTCCAAGAGCGCTGTCTGTCCGCGTAACCATCACAACATCACCATTCGTTAGCGAACTTGATTCTCTTTTTGGCACTTTGCTGCTAAGAGCCCTTGTGAGAGATTTCATCAGATCACTTTTAGTCTTTTCGATTTCAAAATCTTTTGAAGAATGACTTGGAGGTTTGGCATCCAATGAATCCAGAAACGTCTCGTCAAGTCGACTGCTGTTGTCTCTTTCTAGAAGTTTCTGGAGCTTATCTTTGATGGCTGGTCTTTTGCTGTTACTAGAACTAGGCTTTTGGTTCGAGCTAGTGTCCGTTATGCTGGACATGGTAAGGCTGTCGAACGGTTCTTGCGATGACGAGTCGCTGCTGCCACCGTAGTATGAATTGGCACTGAAATCACGACGACTACCGTCTGTTGACGAGTTTGAAGATAAGACTATGACGTCTTCTGGATATGACACCCTGTGTACATCAGCTGATACGACCACTGCTTCAGGATGGGAACAGTCGTCCGAATCTGAGCTCATGCGTCGTGACTCTTCCAAAGATCCCACATCATCACTCAGACTATCAACTGTCGTTGTGGTCAGACTCTTGAATTGGCAGCTGGAGGAATATCCAGTATCATCTGATGAAGCAGCTCTTCTTTCTACTTCTTCACTGATGGAGCGTTTCAGACGATACGATGAAGGCGGACTTTTATCTTCTAACTGAGTTTCGTCTTCTTCAAAAATAGGGTTGACCCGGTTGACGGAATAAACTTCCGGGAAGGGAGATTTCGTCAAGTGGCTACAGTACAGGGGATCATCAGTGAGCACGAATGGCATAGGCTCGCGATGAGCCTGCCAGTGACTTAGCAGAAGTTTCAACATCTTCCTCGAACAATCCCCTGTAAAGGAAAAAGAAACAGTAAGCAAATAATTGTAAGCCTGATAAATTTTGAAATACTGAGAGAAGCTCTCGGCAATCATTGTAAAAAGTTTTATTTTACTACAAATGCATTATGACAATTAAAAAAAAAAATCTTGACAGTCGATAACTTCAAAATGGAATGTATTACGTACAAAATTAAACGATCCTCCTCCCCCACCACCAAATTTTAAATTTTTAATAATTTAATAAAACAAGAAAAGGTATGCTTATTATTAGCACACAATGCAGAAATCCACGTGCTTTAATTTTTAAAAGAAGAAATTCTCTGTGTGGTTAACACAAATTCATGCATGAAATACACATCAAAATACGTGCTATAACTTTGCTTTTTATTCAGGAAGTTACTTTTTATTCAGTAATAAATAATTCTTTGCTTTTTATTCAGTAAGTAAGGGTTGGTTTGTGCTAATTCTGTATTAGCTACCAGTTTGTTTGGCACTCTTGGCGTCTTTAAGAAGTTTTCCACCTCCAGCTCAAACATTCCTATGCCGGGCTGATAAGTGCTAATAAGCACGAAACTGCAGCCCTCGGCTGGAATTGACTGAGTTGGCGGTGTATTTCATGTAACTTTGAGTTTTGTTTAAAAAAATTCGTGTGCCAAATTCGTTTGGAGAGAGTGAGAGAATGAAAAGGAGAAGTGCGTAAGTATTATAACAAATAATCCAACAACCGTCATAATTACTATCAATCGTACAAAAAGTATTGCTTCTAATTACAACAACGTTAGTCTGAAGAACACGATCTCTTCAACAGCATGGATCTCGAAGAATGCTTCATACATAATGGTACCATATGCCATACAGCAACAGAAACTGTTAGTTTGTTAAAACATTGTTTTCCTGATTGTGTGATCTCCAGAGATGTTAACGTTACTGTTTGACCACCCAAAAATTTTACTTGACGCTATACGGTTTTTCTCTTTGGTGTTTAGTTAAGTCCAAGTTCTATGCTCAAAACTCTCAAGCTAATCCTCAACTTAAAAACGGGAAATTTAGCTTGTGATTACTAATATTGAGCATACTGAGTTGGGAATTTAAAAAAAAAAAGAATCAAATGATTGTGATATGCCAGTCAACCCGCCGCTGCTGTGAAGTCCAAGTGTCATTCCATAATTAATCTTAATATGCCACTAAATCTCATAAAAATTGATTACATATTTGAAATTTACTTTTTCAATCATATCCAGCGCACACGAAAGGGTCTCCATATGTCTTAGGAACATTATTTTTCTTAATAAGGGGGGACAAACCGTTATGTCATTAAGATGGACTTGGACATTATGTAAAAACAATGTGCCTGTATTGCGAAATACCTTTGGCATTTTCCATTTGATGGAAATTGGAATAAACTATTTTTATTAAAATAATTTTTTCCCAGTATACAGTAAAATGGTACAACTTTGTGCCAAGGGGGGGGGGGCAACAATGGGACACTGTTGCCATGGTGATGATTTTGCTCTCTAGTGGCCCCTTTTTACTTCCTTTTACAAAAAAGGAAGCATTGTATTCGCAAAAAATTTTTCACTCAAAAATCGGCCTGAATTTCCATTTTTCTCACCCCCGAATGAATGTTGAGTTTTTTTTTTCGATCCGACCACACGTGGATATATGCCTAGGAACCTACAGACACCCGAAATATTCATTTTGACAACCCTCGAGTTAATTATCACGAATTTTCTCGTGACGTCCGTATGTACGTATGTATGTGTGTATTTATCTCGCATAGCTCAAGAACGGAATGTCCTAGAAAGTTGAAATTTGGTACGTAGACTCCTAGTGGGGTCTAGTTGTGCACCTCCCATCTTGGTTGCATTCGGATGCCCCAAAGAGGGTCTTTTTCCCCTTTTTTTTGGGGGAAATCATTGTTAATTTCGATGTAAACTCAAGAGGTGTTATAATTTGTCGGACACTTTGCGATACATCGCCAGCCTTTTAATCGCCAAATCTTGTCTCTAACTTGGCGACAAATTTGGTGATTTTTTTAATTTTAAATTTGGTTTTGATTAGGCCACTGTTGGTGATATTTAGAGAGTAAACAATTGAATCACATTAAAACTGCAATGATGGGGAAATGACATTAAATTGAAGTAAAAGGAAGTCATGTGATGCACATATCAGCTCGTTTGAACTTCCGAGCTCTAAAAAATTCATCAGGTAGTGTAAACATTTAGGTAGCTAAAAACGCTAGATCAGAGATTGCCATTGTTGTTGTATACCTTAGAAAAATTAGTCGTTCTTAATGCGTGATTAGACTTAATCGTGAAAGAGCCAAAAGACTCCTTTGGGCAGACCACTTATGCAATTTTCCAAGATCTGTTAAGTTTAGATTTGCTTCACTATTTCGTCAGTTATGAATTAAGCCGCTTGTTGACATGGTTGTACCCCGTAGGGTACTATGGGCCACGGGGAAAAAAATTCTCCTTCCTTTTCTTTACAACTTAGATTTTTTTTTAACATTTCATTTGAAAGACGAGATGTGTAGCTGCCATTGCTAAAGTCCTCAAATTTTAAAATCAAAGATGTATAAGGAATTTTCATTGAAAACATCGAAAAATGGCCCATAGTTGGACCATTTTACGGTATTTGTTTAATCACATGAAAGGAAATTGACACAAAAATCACAATAGATATGCATAAAAAAGTTCAATCATTGAGAAGTTTGAGCTTTTCCGCAAGAAACTCATTCTGAGGAATATTTGAGGGCCCAATCTTAAACTTTTGGTAGGGAAAACAGAATCTTAATTTAACGAATGAAACTCCGAATGATTAAATATGAACATTCACACAAAACTGCATCCAATGGGGAAGACGCATTTAATTAATAAAAAAAACTGCAATATTTCAATACTGCCTTCAAATTTTCCGAATCGTCAAAAAATTTCTCGAATAAAGAAATTTTTTAGAAGGTCACAGTGACTACCATTTGGTCGCCCCTGGTTCGAGGTGCGGATTCGTCAATCAAGAATAAGAATATATAGCCCAGGGGACATAAAAGGTGTTTTTTCTTTGGTGCCCAGAGTTTAAGAACGGATTTGACATATATTTGGGGCTTAGAATCGAAATATGGAATTAGTTTTCCCTGTGCTGTTGTTTTACCCAAAATGTGCTGTTTTAACTCCTGTCTACGCACTTCCAAAGCATGTACTACTATAAGCTTCTAAAACAAGGATTGCTTCCAGCATATTTGCCCTATTGTCATTCTGCACTGCAGTCCAGCTACGTTCAGGAAAATTCACAACATGGAGTATATATCTGGAAGGTTCAGTAACAACGCTTCAATGAATTAAAGTCAACTGGTAAGTTCTTGCTTTGCATATATTCGCTTCGCATGATGTGGGACGAGTTGGATCTTTGTATATAATATTTTCAGGGCCCAAAATTAATGTAGAGGGTTACCCTAAACAAGCAATTTTTGGGGGGTCCTCTGCACAGTAGCGGATTTTAGGGGGGGGTCAAGGGGCCCTCCCCCCCAAAGGATAAATTAATTTAGCTATTTCATTTATTATTTTTATTTCACTTCTCTATAACAGTTTTTCAGTTATTTAAAAAGAACACCCAACACAAGCATATTTCGAACTACAGCATTTTTCCATAAAATACACCGCCAGCTCAGTCAATTCCAGCCGAGGACTGCAGTTTCGTGTTTATTAGCACTTATCTGCCTGGCTTATAAGTGCATGAGCTGGAGAACCTCTTAAGTAAGTCTAGAGTGCTAAACAAACTGGTAGCTAACGCAGAATTAGCACTGACCAGACAAGTGACCGAAGCCATGGTTCGGTACAACTCGAATATTGAAGGCAAGGCATAGTGATTTCTGTAAATTACCGCCCTATATATGGCCCCAATGTATCGGTAATTTACTGAAATCACTATGCCTTGCCTTCAATATTCGAGTTGTACCGAACCAATGTTTCGGTCACTCGTCCGGTCAGTGCTAATTCTGTATTAGCTACCAGTTTGTTTGGCACTCTAGGCTTTCTTAAGAGGTTTTCCACCTCCTAATCTGTCACTCTTGTGCCGGGCTAATAAGTGCTCATAAGCACAAAACTGCTGGAATTGACTGAGCCCTGCTATAGGGCCGTGAAGTACTGAAAAGCATTTTTGTTTGCAAATTGGGGATCAGAATATAGAACTGAAAAATACATTTAATTCACCGATTTCCAATTCAAGGGAACGAAATATCGCGATTCGTCCATTAATTCTTCTTTGATGGAATTAATTATTAACAGTTTTAAAAAAGTGTGTGTACGTGCCTAAAAGAGTCATTTCGATCCAGGAAGCTATTTGCGAAATAACAGGTTTCTTTTTTAGCTTATAAAAAACGCAAAATGAAAGAAATCACATGGTAGTTTCTTTGCAAAACCATGATATTAATGGAAACGGCACTGAAGTATCATGGATTTAAAAACAAATCAGTAATTGCTTTGAAATTTGCCAAGAAATAATATCTGAATTCTTCAATAAAACTTATGTGTTATGAAGCTGTGATTTTCTTAATTACATACTATTTTATAACATGTAAATTACTTTATAAAAACTCAAAATGAGGTGTGGTTTTTTTTTATAACCATGCCTTTGTTATAATCATAATGACATAATGACAATGTTACTAATTAAAGCCGTTCATTTTATAGCATCTCGGTGATATTATATTGGGTTTGGTATTTAATTCGGTTGAAATGTTATTTTACGCGCACAGTCAAAGCATATTAGTGCATAATATTCATGTACCGAAAAGTAGATTTAATCGGCCTTAAGTAATCCTAAAAAACATTTAAAAACAAAGTCATGAAAACTTTGGTATGAAACATATTATATGCGGGGGGGGGGGGGGTGCGCTATTTAATTTCCAGGAGTTATTTCTGTATCTGCACCTGCCTCTGCAGTCAAAACTAAAAAACTTAAGCGTTTATGGAGAACCTGGGGGGGAGGGGGTTCAGGGGTGTTGAGATATTGAACCACTCATTCAAAATGCTTGTTGTTCGGAGACAGAACATCCCACACATGTACACCTACAGGTAAAAAAATTTAAAGGAGGCTCCCTTTAATTTTCTTAAATAATAGACTACTATACAATTTCAGTCTTTTGGGGGCCCTTAAAAATCGGGGATCCATGTCCAATTGCAGTTGGTCGTTTGGTAATTGAGCTCGATTTATTTGTTTAATACAAAAGGAATACAAATTCCATGTTTAGTTTTTTATTTGATCTATGGATGTAACTTAAACCCATGTCACACATATTTCAATGTTATATTTTAGAAATTTGAGGTCCTGTGCGAAATCTGATCTCATATTTGAACTCAGGGTGCCAAATTTATACGAAATCAGCTCCAAATACCATTGCACCAAAATGACTGCTCTCCTGTGTAATGCTTATTATTTGTTACTTTTAGAAAAGAAAATTTTTTAGAAGTTAGATATTAAAGTAGTCGTCTGCGAACTTACGCAAATGTTCAAGAAATCGTTATCGGATGATTGGCGAATATTAGTTTTCTTCAATTGGTGATCACATGATATCAAATGTTCCACGTGTAAGTATTCAGTAGAGCAGCGGTTCCCAACCTTTTCGTCCTTGCGAACCCCGTCCAAACTCCGAAAGAGGTTGGCGAACCCCTTGGGTACAAGGTAATAAATAAAAGGCAAAAAAAAAAAGTGCACACTCACATAGACAATAAAATTTGGGTTTTTTTTTTTTTTTTTTTTTTTTTTTTTGAGGCATTACAAATACTGCTACGAAAATGAATTACAAATATTGCTACGAACTAAAATGATCGCTAACAAATAAATGCAAAACAAATTCACCAAAATATAAACACAGCATAACATAATTATTCTGTGTTGAGCTTCAATCAACCTTGAAAAAAAATTTTTAATGTAAAGAATGATCTTTAAAATACCTTTCAAGGAACTGTCTTAGATTAACTAAATGAACTTTTTTCTTCCGATAAAGATATAGGGTCTGGTGGGGGGAAGTGGTCATATGTCAAATAAATGGCAATAGCTTGGAAAAAAAATGTTCGAAAGAATGTGAAAATTTTATTTTCGAGTAGGGCAGTTGGAAACTACATTTTGAATATAAAATTTTACAACTGGCAAAATTTTATTTGGTAAAAAAAAATATTTTGCGTGAATATGAAAATTTTAAAAATCTAAACACCTCTTTTAACTTCCCTGGGAAATTTTGTTTTTTAGAATTATGAACAGATTGACTGCACAGGAAGCTTCCTACATGTCTCAAGAACTCTTACTCATTAACAGTTAACTGAATCTATGTTAGATAATTTTTTAGAACAATTTAATTAAGATGGGGTAAAGTGGTCATAATCTTAGGCTTAACGAATATTGTTCTTCTAATGTCATTGAATCTTCAAGTATATGGCAGATACAAATTAAATATTAATTTTATTTAATATGTATTGTTTTTGCAGGAAACAGGTTAAATATACGAGTACATACGTATATATACGCATATATACTCGTGTAGGCACGTACATAGACGTATTGACATAAATGCACCAATAAATACGTAGATGGGTATCTGCAAGTATATTTTATCCATACAGCTATACATTCTACTATACACGTATATGCTCGCTTATACTCGTGTATATACGAACACTTATATACTCAGGTAGACACGTATATATGCGTACGTACTCGAGTAGACACTTACATACAAGCATAAGAAATACAAGTATATAGGGTGAGTTTAAACTCTTAAGCAAATTATTAAAAGGTGTTAGAGGGGAGGATAAGAAGTAAGGATCACATAAGGAACATATGGTCACAAATACAATGCTGACGCACTACTTGCACGCAAAGCCAGAAACTGATGGATGCAAAAAAGGTCACAAATTTATTACACAAAGACAATTTTACACAGCATTTTAGGTCTTAGAAAAGTTTTAAAGCGTTTGATGAAATTTGCGGCCTGCAGCTGTAATACATGCGTCGCATTCACTTATCACTCTCTGTTGCAATAACGAGACTTTTGAAAAACTTTCATCAGCCGCTGCACCTTTGTTGCGATGCGTTTATTAGAG